>NW_027646092.1:0-270000 GCF_951394435.1 Stenella coeruleoalba | reverse complement strand
TACGCTAACACTAACCCGCGCCCTCACACGCACGCTCCCCCTAAAGCGTTGCCGTACCCTCACCTGGACCCTAAACCGTCCCCGTCCCCTAACCCTAACCCTAGCCCGAACCCTAACCCTAACCCTTCCCCGAAGCCTGACCCTCACCCGTCCCCTAATCCTAACCCGTACGCTAACACTAACCCGCGCCCTCACATGCACGCTCCCCCTAAAGCGTTGCCGTACCCTCACCTGGACCCTAAACCGTCCCCGTCCCCTAACCCTAACCCTAGCCCGAACCCTAACCCTAACCCTTCCCCGAAGCCTGACCCTCACCCGTCCCCTAATCCTAACCCGTACGCTAACACTAACCCGCGCCCTCACACGCACGCTCCCCCTGAAGCGTTGCCGTACCCTCACCTGGACCCTAAACCGTCCCCGTCCCCTAACCCTAACCCTAGCCCGAACCCTAACCCTAACCCTTCCCCGAAGCCTGACCCTCACCCGTCCCCTAATCCTAACCCATACCCTAACACTTACCCGCGCCCTCACACGCACGCTCCCCCTAAAGCGTTGCCGTACCCTCACCTGGACCCTAAACCGTCCCCGTCCCCTAACCCTAACCCTAGCCTGAACCCTAACCCTAACCCTTCCCCGAAGCCTGACCCTCACCCGTCCCCTAATCCTAACCCGTACACTAACACTAACCCGCGCCCTCACACGCACGCTCCCCCTAAAGCGTTGCCGTACCCTCACCTGGACCCTAAACCGTCCCCGTCCCCTAACCCTAACCCTAGCCCGAACCCTAACCCTAACCCTTCCCCGAAGCCTGACCCTCACCCGTCCCCTAATCCTAACCCGTACGCTAACACTAACCCGCGCCCTCACACGCACGCTCCACCTAAAGCGTTGCCGTACCCTCACCTGGACCCTAAACCGTCCACGTCCCCTAACCCTAACCCTAGCCCGAACCCTAACCCTAACCCTTCACCGAAGCCTGACCCTCACCCATCCACTAATCCTAACCCGTACACTAACACTAACCCGCGCCCTCACACGCACGATCCCCCTAAAGCGTTGCCGTACCCTCACCTGGACCCTAAACCGTCCCCGTCCCCTAACCCTAACCCTAGCCCGAACCCTAACCCTAACCCTTCCCCGAAGCCTGACCCTCACCCGTCCCCTAATCCTAACCCGTACGCTAACACTAACCCGCGCCCTCACACGCACGCTCCCCCTAAAGCGTTGCCGTACCCTCACCTGGACCCTAAACCGTCCCCGTCACCTATCCCTAACCCTAGCCCGAACCCTAACCCTAACCCTTCCCCGAAGCATGACCCTCAACCGTCCCTTAATCCTAACCCGTACGCTAACACTAACCCACACCCTCACACGCACGCTCCCCCTAAAGCTTTGCCGTACCCTTACCTGGACCCTAAACCGTCCCCGTCCCCGTCCCCTAAACCTAACCCTAGCCCGAACCCTAACCCTAACACTTCCCCGAAGCCTGACCCTCACCCGTCCCCTAATCCTAACCCATACGCTAACACTAACCCGCTCCCTCACATGCACGCTCCCCCTAAAGCATTTCCGTACCCTCACCTGGACCCTAAACCATCCCCGTCCCCTAACCCTAACCCTAGCCCGAACCCTAACCCTAACCCTTCCCCGAAGCCTGACCCTCACACGTCCCCTAATCCTAACCCGTACGCTAACACTAACACGCGCCCTCACACGTACGCTGCCCCTAAAGCGTTGCCGTACCCTCACCTGGACCCTAAACCGTCCCCGTCCCCTAACCCTAACCCTAGCCCGAACCCTAACCCTAACCCTTCCCCGAAGCCTGACCCTCACCCGTCCCCTAATCCTAACCCGTACGCTAACACTAACCCGTGCCGTCACACGCACGCTCCCCCTACAGCGTTGCCGTACCCTCACCTGGACCCTAAACCGTCCCCGTCCCCTAACCTTAACCCTAGCCCGAACCCTAGCCATAACCCTTCCCCGAAGCCTGACCCTCACCCGTCCCCTAATCCTAACACGTACCCTAACACTAACCCGCGCCCTCACACGCACGCTCCCCCTAAAGCGTTGCCGTACCCTCACCTGGACCCTAAACCGTCCCCGACCCCTAACCCTAACCCTAGCCCGAACCCTAACCCTAACCCTTCCCCGAAGCCTGACCCTCACCCGTCCCCTAATCCTAACCCGTACGCTAACACTACCCCGCGCCCTCACACGCACGCTCCCCCTAAAGCGTTGCCGTACCCTCACCTGGACCCTAAACCGTCCCCGTCCCCTAACCCTAACCCTAGCCCGAACCCTAACCCTAACCCTTCCCCGAAGCCTGACCCTCACACGTCCCCTAATCCTAACCCGTACGCTAACACTAACCCGCGCCCTCACACGCACGCTCCCCCTAAAGCGTTGCCGTACCCTCACCTGGACCCGAAACCGTCCCCGTCCCCTAACCCTAACCCTAGCCCGAACCCTAACCCTAACCCTTCCCCGAAGCCTGACCCTCACACGTCCCCTAATCCTAACCCGTACGCTAACACTAACCCGCGCCCTCACACGCACGCTCCCCCTAAAGCGTTGCCGTACCCTCACCTGGACCCGAAACCGTCCCCGTCCCCTAACCCTAACCCTAGCCGAACCCTAACCCTAACCCTTCCCCGAAGCCTGACCCTCACACGTCCCCTAATCCTAACCCGTACGCTAACACTAACCCGCGCCCTCACACGCACGCTCCCCCTAAAGCGTTGCCGTACCCTCACCTGGACCCGAAACCGTCCCCGTCCCCTAACCCTAACCCTAGCCCGAACCCTAACCCTAACCCTTCCCCGAAGCCTGACCCTCACCCGTCCCCTAATCCTAACCCGTACGCTAACACTAACCCGCGCCCTCACACGCACGCTCCCCCTAAAGCGTTGCCGTACCCTCACCTGAACCCTAAACCGTCCCCGTCCCCTAACCCTAACCCTAGCCCGAACCCTAACCCTAACCCTTCCCCGAAGCCTGACCCTCACCCGTCCCCTAATCCTAACCCGTACGCTAACACTAACCCGCGCCCTCACACGCACGCTCCCCCTAAAGCGTTGCCGTACCCTCACCTGGACCCTAAACCGTCCCCGTACCCTAACCCTAACCCTAGCCCGAACCGTAACCCTAACCCTTCCCCGAAGCCTGACCCTCACCCGTCCCCTAATCCTAACCCATACCCTAACACTAACCCGCGCCCTCCCACGCACGCTCCCCCTAAAGCGTTTCCGTACCCTCACCTGGACCCTAAACCGTCCCCGTCCCCTAACCCTAACCCTAGCCCGAACCCTAACCCTTACCCTTCCTCGAAGCCTGACCCTCACCCGTCCCCTAATCCTAAGCCGTACACTTACACTATCGCGCGCCCTCACACGCACGCTCCCCCTAAAGCGTTGCCGTACCCTCACCTGGACCCTAAACCGTCCCCGTCCCCTAACCCTAACCCTAGCCCGAACCCTAACCCTAACCCTTCCCCGAAGCCTGACCCTCACCCGTCCCCTAATCCTAACCCGTACGCTAACACTAACCGGCGCCCTCACACGCACGCTCCACCTAAAGCTTTGCCGTACACTCACCTGGACCCTAAACCGTCCCCGTCCCCTAACCCTAACCCTAGCCCGAACCCTAACCCTAACCCTTCCCCGAAGCCTGACCCTCACCCGTCCCCTAATCCTAACCCATACCCTAACACTAACCCGCGCCCTCACACGCACGCTCCCCCTAAAGCGTTGCCGTACCCTCACCTGGACCCTAAACCGTCCCCGTCCCCTAACCCTAACCCTAGCCCGAACCCTAACCCTAACCCTTCCCCGAAGCCTGACCCTCACCCGTCCCCTAACCCTAACCCGTACACTAACACTAACCCGCGCCCTCACACGCACGCTCCCCCTAAAGCGTTGCCGTACCCTCACCTGGACCCTAAACCGTCCCCGTCCCCTAACCCTAACCCTAGCCCGAACCCTAACCCTAACCCTTCCCCGAAACCTGACCCTCACCCGTCCCCTAATCCTAACCCGTACGCTAACACTAACCCGCGCCCTCACACGCACGCTCCCCCTAAAGCGTTGCCGTACCCTCACCTGGACCCTAAACCGTCCCCGTCACCTAACCCTAACCCTAGCCCGAACCCTAACCCTAACCCTTCCCCGAAGCATGACCCTCAACCGTCCCTTAATCCTAACCCGTACGCTAACACTAACCCGCACCCTCACACGCACGCTCCCCCTAAAGCTTTGCCGTACCCTTACCTGGACCCTAAACCGTCCCCGTCCCCGTCCCCTAACCCTAACCCTAGCCCGAACCCTAACCCTAACCCTTCCCCAAAGCCTGACCCTCACCCGTCCCCTAATCCTAACCCGTACCCTAACACTAACCCGCGCCCTCACACGCACGCTCCCCCTAAAGCGTTGCCATACCCTCACCTGGACCCTAAACCGTCCCCGTCCCCTAACCCTAACCCTAGCCCGAACCCTAACCCTAACACTTCCCCGAAGCCTGACCCTCACCCGTCCCCTAATCCTAACCCGTACGCTAACACTAACCCGCGCCCTCACACGCACGCTCCCCCTAAAGCGTTGCCGTACCCTCACCTGGACCCTAAACCGTCCCCGTCCCCTAACCCTAACCCTAGCCCAAACCCTATCCCTAACCCTTCCCCGAAGCCTGACCCTCACCCGACCCCTAATCCTAACCCATACCCTAACACTAACCCGCGCCCTCACACGCACGCTCCCCCTAAAGCGTTGCTGTACCCTCACCTGGACCCTAAACCGTCCCCGTCACCTAACCCTAACCCTAGCCCGAACCCTAACCCTAACCCTTCCCCGAAGCCTGACCCTCACCCGTCCCCTAATACTAAACCGTACGCTAACACTAACCCGCGCCCTCACACGCACGCTCCCCCTAAAGCGTTGCCGTACCCTCACCTGGACCCTAAACCGTCCCCGTCCCCTAACCCTAACCCTAGCCCGAACCCTAACCCTAACCCTTCCCCGAAGCCTGACCCTCACCCGTCCCCTAATCCTAACCCGTACGCTAACACTAACCCGCGCCCTCACACGCACGCTCCCCCTAAAGCGTTGCCGTACCCTCACCTGGACCCTAAACCGTCCCCGTCCCCTAACCCTAACCCTAGCCCGAACCCTAACCCTAACCCTTCCCCGAAGCCTGACCCTCACCCGTCCCCTAATCCTAACCCGTACGCTAACACTAACCCGCGCCCTCACACGCACGCTCCCCCTAAAGCGTTGCCGTACCCTCACCTGGACCCTAAACTGTCCCCGTCCCCTAACCCTAACCCTAGCCCGAACCCTAACCCTAACCCTTCCCCGAAGCCTGACCCTTACCCGTCCCCTAATCCTAACCTGTTCGCTAACACTAACCCGCGCCCTCACACGCACGCTCCCCCTAAAGCGTTGCCGTACCCTCACCTGGACCCTAAACCGTCCCCGTCCCCTAACGCTAACCCTAGCCCGAACCCTAACCCTAACCCTTCCCCGAAGCCTGACCCTCACCCGTCCCCTAATCCTAACACGTACGCTAACACTAACCCGCGCCCTCACACGCACGCTCCCCCTAAAGCGTTGCCGTACCCTCACCTGGACCCTAAACCATCCCCGTCCCCTAACCCTAACCCTAGCCCGAACCCTAACCCTAACCCTTCCCCGAAGCCTGACCCTCACCCGTCCCGTAATCCTCACCCGTACGCTAACACTAACCCGCGCCCTCACACGCACGCTCCCCCTAAAGCGTTGCCGTACCCTCACCTGGACCCGAAACCGTCCCCGTCCCCTAACCCTAACCCTAGCCCGAACCCTAACCCTAACCCTACCCCGAAGCCTGACCCTCACCCGTCCCCTAATCCTAACCCATACGCTAACACTAACCCGCGCCCTCACATGCACGCTCCCCCTAAAGCGTTTCCGTACCCTCACCTGGACCCTAAACCGTCCCCGTCCCCTAACCCTAACCGTAGCCCGAACCGTAACCCTAACCCTTCCCCGAAGCCTGACCCTCTCCCGTCCCCTAATCCTAACCCGTACGCTAACACTAACCCGCGCCCTCACACGCACGCTCCCCCTAAAGCGTTGCCGTACCCTCACCTGGACCCTAAACCGTCCCCGTCCCCTAACCCTAACCCTAGCCCGAACCCTAACCCTAACCCTTCCCCGAAGCCTGACCCTCACCCGTCCCCTAATCCTAACCCGTACGCTAACACTAACCCGCGCCCTCACACGCACGCTCCCCCTAAAGCACTGCCGTACCCTCACCTGGACCCTAAACCTTCCCCGTCCCCTAACCCTAACCCTAGCCCGAACCCTAACCCTAACCCTTCCCCGAAGCCTGACCCTCACCCGTCCCCTAATCCTAACCCATACCCTAACACTTACGCGCGCCCTCACACGCACACTCCCCCTAAAGCGTTGCCGTACCCTCACCTGGACCCTAAACCGTCCCCGTCCCCTAACCCTAACCCTAGCCCGAACCCTAACCCTAACCCTTCCCCGAAGCCTGACCCTCACCCGTCCCCTAATCCTAACCCGTACGCTAACACTAACCCGCGCCCTCACACGCACGCTCCCCCTAAAGCGTTGCCGTACCCTCACCTGGACCCGAAACCGTCCCCGTCCCCTAACCCTAACCCTAGCCCGAACCCTAACCCTAACCCTTCCCCGAAGCCTAACCCTCACCCGTCCCCTAATCCGAACCCATACCCTAACACTAACCCGCGCCCTCACACGCACGCTCCCCCTAAAGCGTTGCCGTACCCTCACCTGGACCCTAAACCGTCCCCGTCCCCTAACCCTAACCCTAGCCCGAACCCTAACCCTAACCCTTCCCCGAAGCCTGACCCTCACCCGTCCCCTAATCCTAACCCGTACACTAACACTAAACCGCGCCCTCACACGCACGCTCCCCCTAAAGCGTTGCCGTACCCTCACCTGGACCCTAAACCGTCCCCGTCCCCTAACCCTAACCCTAGCCCGAACCCTAACCCTAACCCTTCCCCGAAGCCTGACCCTCTCCCGTCCCCTAATCCTAACCCGTACGCTAACACCCGCGCCCTCACATGCACGCTCCCCCTAAAGCGTTTCAGTACCCTCACCTGGACCCTAAACCGTCCCCGTCCCCTAACCCTAACCCTAGCCCGAACCCTAACCCTAACCCTTCCCCGAAGCCTGACCCTCTCCCGTCCCCTAATCCTAACCCGTACGCTGACACTAACCCGCTCCCTCACACGCACGCTCCCCCTAAAGCGTTGCCGTACCCTCACCTGGACCCTAAACCGCCCCGTCCCCTAACCCTAACCCTAGCCCGAACCCTAACCCTAACCCTTCCCCGAAGCCTGACCCTCACCCGTCCCCTAATCCTAACCCGTACGCTAACACTAACCCGCGCCCTCACACGCACGCTCCCCCTAAAGCGTTGCCGTACCCTCACCTGGACCCTAAACCGTCCCCGTCCCCTAACCCTAACCCTAGCCCGAACCCTAACCCTAACCCTTCCCCGAAGCCTGACCCTCACCCGTCCCCTAATCCTAACCCATACCCTAACACTAACCCGCGCCCTCACACGCACGCTCCCCCTAAAGCGTTGCCGTACCCTCACCTGGACCCTAAACCGTCCCCGTCCCCTAACCCTAACCCTAGCCCGAACCCTAACCCTAACCCTTCCCCGAAGCCTGACCCTCACCCGTCCCCTAATCCTAACCCGTACGCTAACACTAACCCGTGCCCTCACACGCACGCTCCCCCTAAAGCGTTGCCGTACCCTCACCTGGACCCGAAACCGTCCCCGTCCCCTAACCCTAACCCTAGCCCGAACCCTAACCCTAACCCTTCCCCGAAGCCTAACCCTCACCCGTCCCCTAATCCTAACCCATACCCTAACACTAACCCGCGCCCTCACACGCACGCTCCCCCTAAAGCGTTGCCGTACCCTCACCTGGACCCTAAACCGTCCCCGTCCCCTAACCCTAACCCTAGCCCGAAACCTAACCCTAACCCTTCCCCGAAGCCTGACCCTCACCCGTCCCCTAATCCTAACCCGTACACTAACACTAAACCGCGCCCTCACACGCACGCTCCCCCTAAAGCATTGCCGTACCCTCACCTGGACCCTAAACCGTCCCCATCCCCTAACCCTAACCCTAGCCCGAACCCTAACCCTAACCCTTCCCCGAAGCCTGACCCTCTCCCGTCCCCTAATCCTAACCCGTACGCTAACACTAACCCGCGCCCTCACACGCACGCTCCACCTAAAGCGTTGCCGTACCCTCACCTGGACCCTAAACCGTCCACGTCCCCTAACCCTAACCCTAGCCCGAACCCTAACCCTAACCCTTCCCCGAAGCCTGACCCTCACCCATCCACTAATCCTAACCCGTACACTAACACTAACCCGCGCCCTCACACGCACGCTCCCCCTAAAGCGTTGCCGTACCCTCACCTGGACCCTAAACCGTCCCCGTCCCCTAACCCTAACCCTAGCCCGAACCCTAACCCTAACCCTTCCCCGAAGCCTGACCCTCAACCGTCCCCTAATCCTAACCCGTACGCTAACACTAACCCGCGCCCTCACACGCATGCTCCACCTAAAGCGTTGCCGTACCCTCACCTGGACCCTAAACCGTCCACGTCCCCTAACCCTAACACTAGCCCGAACCCTAACCCTAACCCTTCCCCGAAGCCTGACCATCACCCATCCACTAATCCTAACCCGTACACTAACACTAACCCGCGCCCTCACACGCACGCTCCCCCTAAAGCGTTGCCGTACCCTCACCTGGACCCGAAACCGTCCCCGCCCCTTAACCCTAACCCTAGCCCGAACCCTAAACCTAACCCTTCCCCGAAGCCTGACCCTCACCCGTCCCCTATTCCTAACCCGTACGCTAACACTACCCCGCGCCCTCACACGCACGCTCCCCCTAAAGCGTTGCCGTACCCTCACCTGGACCCTAAACCATCCCCGTCCCCGTCCCCTAACCCTAACCCTAGCCCGAACCCTAACCGTAACCCTTCCCCGAAGCCTGACCCTCACCCGTCCCCTAATCCTAACCCGTACGCTAACATTAACCCGTGCCCTCACACGCACGCTCCCCCTAAAACGTTGCCGTACCCTCACCTGGACCCGAAACCGTCCCCGTCCCCTAACCCTAACCCTAGCCCGAACCCTAACCCTAACCCTTCCCCGAAGCCTGACCCTCACCCGTCCCCTAATCCTAAACCATACGCTAACACTAACCAGCGCCCTCACACGCACGCTCCCCCTAAAGCGTTGCCGTACCCTCACCTGGACCCTAAACCGTCCCCGTCCCCTAACCATAACCCTAGCCCGAACCGTAACCCTAACCCTTCCCCGAAGCCTGACCCTCACCCGTCCCCTAATCCTAACCCGTACGCTAACACTAACCCGCGCCCTCACACGCACGCTCCCCCTAAAGCGTTGCCGTATCCTCACCAGGACCCTAAACCGTCCCCGTCCCCTAACCCTAACCCTAGCCCGAACCCTAACCCTAACCCTTCCCCGAAGCCTGACCCTCACCCGTCCCCTAATCCTAACCCGTACGCTAACACTAACCCGCGCCCTCACACGCACGCTCCCCCTAAAGCGTTGCCGTACCCTCACCTGGACCCTAAACCGTCCCCGTCCCCTAACCCTAACCCTAGCCCGAACCCTAACCCTAACCCTTCCCCGAAGCCTGACCCTCACCCGTCCCCTAATCCTAACCCGTACGCTAACACTAACCCGCGCCCTCACACGCACGCTCCCCCTAAAGCGCTGCCGTACCCTCACCTGGACCGTAAACCGTCCCCATCCCCTAACCCTAACCCTAGCCCGAACCCTAACCCTAACCCTTCCCCGAAGCCTGACCCTCACCCGTCCCCTAATCCTAACCCGTACGCTAACACTAACCCGCGCCCTCACACGCACGCTCCCCCTAAAGCGTTGCCGTACCCTCACCTGGACCCGAAACCGTCCCCGTCCCCTAACCCTAACCCTAGCCCGAACCCTAAACCTAACCCTTCCCCGAAGCCTGACCCTCACCCGTCCCCTAATCCTAACCCGTACGCTAACACTAACCCGCGCCCTCACACGCACGCTCCCCCTAAAGCGTTGCCGTACCCTCACCTGAACCCTAAACCGTCCCCGTCCCCTAACCCTAACCCTAGCCCGAACCCTAACCCTAACCCTTCCCCGAAGCCTGACCCTCACCCGTCCCCTAATCCTAACCCGTACGCCTACACTAACCCGCGCCCTCACACGCACGCTCCCCCTAAAGCGTTGCCGTACCCTCACCTGGACCCTAAACCGTCCCCGTCCCCTAACCCTAATTCTAGCCCGAACCCTAACCCTAACCCTTCCCCGAAGCCTGACCCTCACCCGTCCCCTAATCCTAACCCGTACGCTAACACTAACCCGCGCCCTCACACGCACGCTCCCCCTAAAGCGTTGCCGTACCCTCACCTGGAGCCTAAACCGTCCCCGTACCCTAACCCTAACCCTAGCCCGAACCCTAACCCTAACCCTTCCCCGAAGCCTGACCCTCACCCGTCCCCTAATCCTAACCCATACCCTAACACTAACCCGCGCCCTCACACGCACGCTCCCCCTAAAGCGTTGCCGTACCCTCACCTGGACCCTAAACCGTCCCCGTCCCCTAACCCTAACCCTAGCCCGAACCCTAACCCTAACCCTTCCCCGAAGCCTGACCCTCACCCGTCCCCTAATCCTAACCCGTACGCTAACACTAACCCACGCCCTCACACGCACGCTCCCCCTAAAGCGTTGCCGTACCCTCACCTGGACCCGAAACAGTCCCCGTCCCCTAACCCTAACCCTAGCCCGAACCCTAACCCTAACCCTTCCCCGAAGCCTAACCCTCACCCGTCCCCTAATCCTAACCCATACCCTAACACTAACCCGCGCCCTCACACGCACGCTCCCCCTAAAGCGTTGCCGTACCCTCACCTGGACCCTAAACCGTCCCCGTCCCCTAACCCTAACCCTAGCCCGAACCCTAACCCTAACCCTTCCCCGAAGCCTGACCCTCACCCGTCCCCTAATCCTAACCCGTACACTAACACTAAACCGCGCCCTCACACGCACGCTCCCCCTAAAGCGTTGCCGTACCCTCACCTGGACCCTAAACCGTCCCCGTCCCCTAACCCTAACCCTAGCCCGAACCCTAACCCTAACCCTTCCCCGAAGCCTGACCCTAACACGTCCCCTAATCCTAACCCGTACGCTAACACTAACCCGCGCCCTCACACGTACGCTGCCCCTAAAGCGTTGCCGTACCCTCACCTGGACCCTAAACCGTCCCCGTCCCCTAACCCTAACCCTAGCCCGAACCCTAACCCTAACCCTTCCCCGAAGCCTGACCCTCACCCGTCCCCTAATCCTAACCCGTACGCTAACACTAAACCGTGCCGTCACACACACGCTCCCCCTACAGCGTTGCCGTACCCTCACCTGGACCCTAAACCGTCCCCGTCCCCTAACCCTAACCCTAGCCCGAACCCTAACCCTAACCCTTCCCCGAAGCCTGACCCTCACCCGTCCCCTAATCCTAACCCGTACCCTAACACTAACCCGCGCCCTCACACGCACGCTCCCCCTAAAGCGTTGCCGTACCATCACCTGGACCCTAAACCGTCCCCGACCCCTAACCCTAACCCTAGCCCGAACCCTAACCCTAACCCTTCCCCGAAGCCTGACCCTCACCCGTCCCCTAATCCTAACCCGTACGCTAACACTACCCCGCGCCCTCACACGCACGCTCCCCCTAAAGCGTTGCCGTACCCTCACCTGGACCCTAAACCGTCCCCGTCCCCTAACCCTAACCCTAGCCCGAACCCTAACCCTAACCCTTCCCCGAAGCCTGACCCTCACACGTCCCCTAATCCTAACCCGTACGCTAACACTAACCCGCGCCCTCACACGCACACTCCCCCTAAAGCGTTGCCGTACCCTCAGCTGGACCCTAAACCGTCCCCATCCCCTAACCCTAACCCTAGCCCGAACCCTAACCCTAACCCTTCCCCGAAGCCTGACCCTCACACGTCCCCTAATCCTAACCCGTACGCTAACACTAACCCGCGCCCTCACACGCACGCTCCCCCTAAAGCGTTGCCGTACCCTCACCTGGACCCGAAACCGTCCCCGTCCCCTAACCCTAACCCTAGCCCGAACCCTAAACCTAACCCTTCCCCGAAGCCTGACCCTCACCCGTCCCCTAATCCTAACCCGTACGCTAACACTAACCCGCGCCCTCACACGCACGCTCCCCCTAAAGCGTTGCCGTACCCTCACCTGAACCCTAAACCGTCCCCGTCCCCTAACCCTAACCCTAGCCCGAACCCTAACCCTAACCCTTCCCCGAAGCCTGACCCTCACCCGTCCCCTAATCCTAACCCGTACGCCTACACTAACCCGCGCCCTCACACGCACGCTCCCCCTAAAGCGTTGCCGTACCCTCACCTGGACCCTAAACCGTCCCCGTCCCCTAACCCTAATTCTAGCCCGAACCCTAACCCTAACCCTTCCCCGAAGCCTGACCCTCACCCGTCCCCTAATCCTAACCCGTACGCTAACACTAACCCGCGCCCTCACACGCACGCTCCCCCTAAAGCGTTGCCGTACCCTCACCTGGACCCTGAACCGTGCCCGTACCCTAACCCTAACCCTAGCCCGAAACCTAACCCTAACCCTTCCCCGAAGCCTGACCCTCACCCGTCCCCTAATCCTAACCCATACCCTAACACTAACCCGCGCCCTCACACGCACGCTCCCCCTAAAGCGTTGCCGTACCCTCACCTGGACCCTAAACTGTCCCCGTCCCCTAATCCTAACCCTAGCCCGAACCCTAACCCTAACCCTTCCCCGATGCCTGACCCTCACCCGTCCCCTAATCCTAACCCGTACGCTAACACTAACCCACGCCCTCACACGCACGCTCCCCCTAAAGCGTTGCCGTACCCTCACCTGGACCCGAAACAGTCCCCGTCCCCTAACCCTAACCCTAGCCCGAACCCTAACCCTAACCCTTCCCCGAAGCCTAACCCTCACCCGTCCCCTAATCCTAACCCATACCCTAACACTAACCCGCGCCCTCACACGCACGCTCCCCCTAAAGCGTTGCCGTACCCTCACCTGGACCCTAAACCGTCCCCGTCCCCTAACCCTAACCCTAGCCCGAACCCTAACCCTAACCCTTCCCCGAAGCCTGACCCTCACCCGTCCCCTAATCCTAACCCGTACACTAACACTAAACCGCGCCCTCACACGCACGCTCCCCCTAAAGCGTTGCCGTACCCTCACCTGGACCCTAAACCGTCCCCGTCCCCTAACCCTAACCCTAGCCCGAACCCTAACCCTAACCCTTCCCCGAAGCCTGACCCTCACCCGTCCCCTAATCCTAACCCGTACGCTAACACTAACCCGCGCCCTCACACGCACGCTCCACCTAAAGCGTTGCCGTACCCTCACCTGGACCCTAAACCGTCCACGTCCCCTAACCCTAACCCTAGCCCGAACCCTAACCCTAACCCTTCCCCGAAGCCTGACCCTCACCCATCCACTAATCCTAACCCGTACACTAACACTAACCCGCGCCCTCACACGCACGCTCCCCCTAAAGCGTTGCCGTACCCTCACCTGGACCCTAAACCGTCCCCGTCCCCTAACCCTAACCCTAGCCCGAACCCTAACCCTAACCCTTCCCCGAAGCCTGACCCTCACCCGTCCCCTAATCCTAACCCGTACGCTAACACTAACCAGCGCCCTCACACGCATGCTCCACCTAAAGCGTTGCCGTACCCTCACCTGGACCCTAAACCGTCCACGTCCCCTAACCCTAACACTAGCCCGAACCCTAACCCTAACCCTTCCCCGAAGCCTGACCATCACCCATCCACTAATCCTAACCCGTACACTAACACTAACCCGCGCCCTCACACGCACGCTCCCCCTAAAGCGTTGCCGTACCCTCACCTGGACCCGAAACCGTCCCCGCCCCTTAACCCTAACCCTAGCCCGAACCCTAACCCTAACCCTTCCCCGAAGCCTGACCCTCACCCGTCCCCTAATCCTAACCCGTACGCTAACACTACCCCGCGCCCTCACACGCACGCTCCCCCTAAAGCGTTGCCGTACCCTCACCTGGACCCTAAACCGTCCCCGTCCCCGTCCCCTAACCCTAACCCTAGCCCGAACCCTAACCGTAACACTTCCCCGAAGCCTGACCCTCACCCGTCCCCTAATCCTAACCCGTACGCTAACATTAACCCGTGCCCTCACACGCACGCTCCCCCTAAAGCGTTGCCGTACCCTCACCTGGACCCGAAACCGTCCCCGTCCCCTAACCCTAACCCTAGCCCGAACCCTAACCCTAACCCTTCCCCGAAGCCTGACCCTCACCCGTCCCCTAATCCTAAACCATACGCTAACACTAACCCGCGCCCTCACACGCACGCTCCCCCTAAAGCGTTGCCGTACCCTCACCTGGACCCTAAACCGTCCCAGTCCCCTAACCATAACCCTAGCCCGAACCGTAACCCTAACCCTTCCCCGAAGCCTGACCCTCACCCGTCCCCTAATCCTAACCCGTACGCTAACACTAACCCGCGCCCTCACACGCACGCTCCCCCTAAAGCGTTGCCGTATCCTCACCTGGACCCTAAACCGTCCCCGTCCCCTAACCCTAACCCTAGCCCGAACCCTAACCCTAACCCTTCCCCGAAGCCTGACCCTCACCCGTCCCCTAATCCTAACCCGTACGCTAACACTAACCCGCGCCCTCACACGCACGCTCCCCCTAAAGCGTTGCCGTACCCTCACCTGGACCCTAAACCGTCCCCTAACCCTAACCCTAGCCCGAACCCTAACCCTAACCCTTCCCCGAAGCCTGACCCTCACCCGTCCCCTAATCCTAACCCGTACGCTAACACTAACCCGCGCCCTCACACGCACGCTCCCCCTAAAGCGTTGCCGTACCCTCACCTGGACCGTAAACCGTCCCCATCCCCTAACCCTAACCCTAGCCCGAACCCTAACCCTAACCCTTCCCCTAAGCCTGACCCTCACCCGTCCCCTAATCCTAACCCGTACGCTAACACTAACCCGTGCCGTCACACGCACGCTCCCCCTACAGCGTTGCCGTACCCTCACCTGGACCCTAAACCGTCCCCGTCCCCTAACCCTAACCCTAGCCCGAACCCTAACCCTAACCCTTCCCCGAAGCCTGACCCTCACCCGTCCCCTAATCCTAACCCGTACCCTAACACTAACCCGCGCCCTCACACGCACGCTCCCCCAAAAGCGTTGCCGTACCCTCACCTGGACCCTAAACCGTCCCCGACCCCTAACCCTAACCCTAGCGCGAACCCTAACCCTAACCCTTCCCCGAAGCCTGACCCTCACCCGTCCCCTAATCCTAACCCGTACGCTAACACTACCCTGCGCCCTCACACGCACGCTCCCCCTAAAGCGTTGCCGTACCCTCACCTGGACCCTAAACCGTCCCCGTCCCCTAACCCTAACCCTAGCCCGAACCCTAACCCTAACCCTTCCCCGAAGCCTGACCCTCACACGTCCCCTAATCCTAACCCGTACGCTAACACTAACCCGCGCCCTCACACGCACGCTCCCCCTAAAGCGTTGCCGTACCCTCACCTGGACCCGAAACCGTCCCCGTCCCCTAACCCTAACCCTAGCCCGAACCCTAAACCTAACCCTTCCCCGAAGCCTGACCCTCACCCGTCCCCTAATCCTAACCCGTACGCTAACACTAACCCGCGCCCTCACACGCACGCTCCCCCTAAAGCGTTGCCGTACCCTCACCTGAACCCTAAACCGTCCCCGTCCCCTAACCCTAACCCTAGCCCGAACCCTAACCCTAACCCTTCCCCGAAGCCTGACCCTCACCCGTCCCCTAATCCTAACCCGTACGCCTACACTAACCCGCGCCCTCACACGCACGCTCCCCCTAAAGCGTTGCCGTACCCTCACCTGGACCCTAAACCGTCCCCGTCCCCTAACCCTAATTCTAGCCCGAACCCTAACCCTAACCCTTCCCCGAAGCCTGACCCTCACCCGTCCCCTAATCCTAACCCGTACGCTAACACTAACCCGCGCCCTCACACGCACGCTCCCCCTAAAGCGTTGCCGTACCCTCACCTGGACCCTAAACCGTCCCCGTACCCTAACCCTAACCCTAGCCCGAAACCTAACCGTAACCCTTCCCCGAAGCCTGACCCTCACCCGTCCCCTAATCCTAACCCATACCCTAACACTAACCCGCGCCCTCACAAGCACGCTCCCCCTAAAGCGTTGCCGTACCCTCACCTGGACCCTAAACCGTCCCCGTCCCCTAACCCTAACCCTAGCCCGAACCCTAACCCTAACCCTTCCCCGAAGCCTGACCCTCACCCGTCCCCTAATCCTAACCCGTACGCTAACACTAACCCACGCCCTCACACGCACGCTCCCCCTAAAGCGTTGCCGTACCCTCACCTGGACCCGAAACAGTCCCCGTCCCCTAACCCTAACCCTAGCCCGAACCCTAACCCTAACCCTTCCCCGAAGCCTAACCCTCACCCGTCCCCTAATCCTAACCCATACCCTAACACTAACCCGCGCCCTCACACGCACGCTCCCCCTAAAGCGTTGCCGTACCCTCACCTGGACCCTAAACCGTCCCCGTCCCCTAACCCTAACCCTAGCCCGAACCCTAACCCTAAACCTTCCCCGAAGCCTGACCCTCACCCGTCCCCTAATCCTAACCCGTACACTAACACTAAACCGCGCCCTCACACGCACGCTCCCCCTAAAGCGTTGCCGTACCCTCACCTGGACCCTAAACCGTCCCCGTCCCCTAACCCTAACCCTAGCCCGAACCCTAACCCTAACCCTTCCCCGAAGCCTGACCCTCACCCGTCCCCTAATCCTAACCCATACGCTAACACTAACCCGCGCCCTCACACGCACGCTCCACCTAAAGCGTTGCCGTACCCTCACCTGGACCCTAAACCGTCCACGTCCCCTAACCCTAACCCTAGCCCGAACCCTAACCCTAACCCTTCCCCGAAGCCTGACCCTCACCCATCCACTAATCCTAACCCGTACACTAACACTAACCCGCGCCCTCACACGCACGCTCCCCCTAAAGCGTTGCCGTACCCTCACCTGGACCCTAAACCGTCCCCGTCCCCTAACCCTAACCCTAGCCCGAACCCTAACCCTAACCCTTCCCCGAAGCCTGACCCTCACCCGTCCCCTAATCCTAACCCGTACGCTAACACTAACCCACGCCCTCACACGCACGCTCCCCCTAAAGCGTTGCCGTACCCTCACCTGGACCCGAAACAGTCCCCGTCCCCTAACCCTAACCCTAGCCCGAACCCTAACCCTAACCCTTCCCCGAAGCCTAACCCTCACCCGTCCCCTAATCCTAACCCATACCCTAACACTAACCCGCGCCCTCACACGCACGCTCCCCCTAAAGCGTTGCCGTACCCTCACCTGGACCCTAAACCGTCCCCGTCCCCTAACCCTAACCCTAGCCCGAACCCTAACCCTAACCCTTCCCCGAAGCCTGACCCTCACCCGTCCCCTAATCCTAACCCGTACACTAACACTAAACCGCGCCCTCACACGCACGCTCCCCCTAAAGCGTTGCCGTACCCTCACCTGGACCCTAAACCGTCCCCGTCCCCTAACCCTGACCCTAGCCCGAACCCTAACCCTAACCCTTCCCCGAAGCCTGACCCTAACACGTCCCCTAATCCTAACCCGTACGCTAACACTAACCCGCGCCCTCACACGTACGCTGCCCCTAAAGCGTTGCCGTACCCTCACCTGGACCCTAAACCGTCCCCGTCCCCTAACCCTAACCCTAGCCCGAACCCTAACCCTAACCCTTCCCCGAAGCCTGACCCTCACCCGTCCCCTAATCCTAACCCGTACGCTAACACTAAACCGTGCCGTCACACACACGCTCCCCCTACAGCGTTGCCGTACCCTCACCTGGACCCTAAACCGTCCCCGTCCCCTAACCCTAACCCTAGCCCGAACCCTAACCCTAACCCTTCCCCGAAGCCTGACCCTCACCCGTCCCCTAATCCTAACCCGTACCCTAACACTAACCCGCGCCCTCACACGCACGCTCCCCCTAAAGCGTTGCCGTACCCTCACCTGGACCCTAAACCGTCCCCGACCCCTAACCCTAACCCTAGCCCGAACCCTAACCCTAACCCTTCCCTGAAGCCTGACCCTCACCCGTCCCCTAATCCTAACCCGTACGCTAACACTACCCCGCGCCCTCACACGCACGCTCCCCCTAAAGCGTTGCCGTACCCTCACCTGGACCCTAAACCGTCCCCGTCCCCTAACCCTAACCCTAGCCCGAACCCTAACCCTAACCCTTCCCCGAAGCCTGACCCTCACACGTCCCCTAATCCTAACCCGTACGCTAACACTAACCCGCGCCCTCACACGCACGCTCCCCCTAAAGCGTTGCCGTACCCTCACCTGGACCCGAAAGCGTCCCCGTCCCCTAACCCTAACCCTAGCCCGAACCCTAACCCTAACCCTTCCCCGAAGCCTGACCCTCACACGTCCCCTAATCCTAACCCGTACGCTAACACTAACCCGCGCCCTCACACGCACACTCCCCCTAAAGCGTTGCCGTACCCTCAGCTGGACCCTAAACCGTCCCCATCCCCTAACCCTAACCCTAGCCCGAACCCTAACCCTAACCCTTCCCCGAAGCCTGACCCTCACACGTCCCCTAATCCTAACCCGTACGCTAACACTAACCCGCGCCCTCACACGCACGCTCCCCCTAAAGCGTTGCCGTACCCTCACCTGGACCCGAAACCGTCCCCGTCCCCTAACCCTAACCCTAGCCCGAACCCTAAACCTAACCCTTCCCCGAAGCCTGACCCTCACCCGTCCCCTAATCCTAACCCGTACCCTAACACTAACCCGCGCCCTCACACGCACGCTCCCCCTAAAGCGTTGCCGTACCCTCACCTGAACCCTAAACCGTCCCCGTCCCCTAACCCTAACCCTAGCCCGAACCCTAACCCTAACCCTTCCCCGAAGCCTGACCCTCACCCGTCCCCTAATCCTAACCCGTACGCCTACACTAACCCGCGCCCTCACACGCACGCTCCCCCTAAAGCGTTGCCGTACCCTCACCTGGACCCTAAACCGTCCCCGTCCCCTAACCCTAATTCTAGCCCGAACCCTAACCCTAACCCTTCCCCGAAGCCTGACCCTCACCCGTCCCCTAATCCTAACCCGTACGCTAACACGAACCCGCGCCCTCACACGCACGCTCCCCCTAAAGCGTTGCCGTACCCTCACCTGGACCCTAAACCGTCCCCGTACCCTAACCCTAACCCTAGCCCGAACCCTAACCCTAACCCTTCCCCGAAGCCTGACCCTCACCCGTCCCCTAATCCTAACCCATACCCTAACACTAACCCGCGCCCTCACACGCACGCTCCCCCTAAAGCGTTGCCGTACCCTCACCTGGACCCTAAACCGTCCCCGTCCCCTAATCCTAACCCTAGCCCGAACCCTAACCCTAACCCTTCCCCGATGCCTGACCCTCACCCGTCCCCTAATCCTAACCCGTACGCTAACACTAACCCACGCCCTCACACGCACGCTCCCCCTAAAGCGTTGCCGTACCCTCACCTGGACCCGAAACAGTCCCCGTCCCCTAACCCTAACCCTAGCCCGAACCCTAACCCTAACCCTTCCCCGAAGCCTAACCCTCACCCGTCCCCTAATCCTAACCCATACCCTAACACTAACCCGCGCCCTCACACGCACGCTCCCCCTAAAGCGTTGCCGTACCCTCACCTGGACCCTAAACCGTCCCCGTCCCCTAACCCTAACCCTAGCCCGAACCCTAACCCTAACCCTTCCCCGAAGCCTGACCCTCACCCGTCCCCTAATCCTAACCCGTACACTAACACTAAACCGCGCCCTCACACGCACGCTCCCCCTAAAGCGTTGCCGTACCCTCACCTGGACCCTAAACCGTCCCCGTCCCCTAACCCTAACCCTAGCCCGAACCCTAACCCTAACCCTTCCCCGAAGCCTGACCCTCACCCGTCCCCTAATCCTAACCCGTACGCTAACACTAACCCGCGCCCTCACACGCACGCTCCACCTAAAGCGTTGCCGTACCCTCACCTGGACCCTAAACCGTCCACGTCCCCTAACCCTAACCCTAGCCCGAACCCTAACCCTAACCCTTCCCCGAAGCCTGACCCTCACCCATCCACTAATCCTAACCCGTACACTAACACTAACCCGCGCCCTCACACGCACGCTCCCCCTAAAGCGTTGCCGTACCCTCACCTGGACCCTAAACCGTCCCCGTCCCCTAACCCTAACCCTAGCCCGAACCCTAACCCTAACCCTTCCCCGAAGCCTGACCCTCAACCGTCCCCTAATCCTAACCCGTACGCTAACACTACCCCGCGCCCTCACACGCACGCTCCCCCTAAAGCGTTGCCGTACCCTCACCTGGACCCTAAACCGTCCCCGTCCCCGTCCCCTAACCCTAACCCTAGCCCGAACCCTAACCGTAACACTTCCCCGAAGCCTGACCCTCACCCGTCCCCTAATCCTAACCCGTACGCTAACATTAACCCGTGCCCTCACACGCACGCTCCCCCTAAAGCGTTGCCGTACCCTCACCTGGACCCGAAACCGTCCCCGTCCCCTAACCCTAACCCTAGCCCGAACCCTAACCCTAACCCTTCCCCGAAGCCTGACCCTCACCCGTCCCCTAATCCTAAACCATACGCTAACACTAACCCGCGCCCTCACACGCACGCTCCCCCTAAAGCGTTGCCGTACCCTCACCTGGACCCTAAACCGTCCCAGTCCCCTAACCATAACCCTAGCCCGAACCGTAACCCTAACCCTTCCCCGAAGCCTGACCCTCACCCGTCCCCTAATCCTAACCCGTACGCTAACACTAACCCGCGCCCTCACACGCACGCTCCCCCTAAAGCGTTGCCGTATCCTCACCTGGACCCTAAACCGTCCCCGTCCCCTAACCCTAACCCTAGCCCGAACCCTAACCCTAACCCTTCCCCGAAGCCTGACCCTCACCCGTACCCTAATCCTAACCCGTACGCTAACACTAACCCGCGCCCTCACACGCACGCTCCCCCTAAAGCGTTGCCGTACCCTCACCTGGACCCTAAACCGTCCCCTAACCCTAACCCTAGCCCGAACCCTAACCCTAACCCTTCCCCGAAGCCTGACCCTCACCCGTCCCCTAATCCTAACCCGTACGCTAACACTAACCCGCGCCCTCACACGCACGCTCCCCCTAAAGCGTTGCCGTACCCTCACCTGGACCGTAAACCGTCCCCATCCCCTAACCCTAACCCTAGCCCGAACCCTAAACCTAACCCTTCCCCGAAGCCTGACCCTCACCCGTCCCCTAATCCTAACCCGTACGCTAACACTAACCCGCGCCCTCACACGCACGCTCCCCCTAAAGCGTTGCCGTACCCTCACCTGGACCCTAAACCGTCCCCGTCCCCTAACCCTAACCCTAGCCCGAACCCTAACCCTAACCCTTCCCCGAAGCCTGACCCTCACACGTCCCCTAATCCTAACCCGTACGCTAACACTAACCCGCGCCCTCACACGTACGCTGCCCCTAAAGCGTTGCCGTACCCTCACCTGGACCCTAAACCGTCCCCGTCCCCTAACCCTAACCCTAGCCCGAACCCTAACCCTAACCCTTCCCCTAAGCCTGACCCTCACCCGTCCCCTAATCCTAACCCGTACGCTAACACTAACCCGTGCCGTCACACGCACGCTCCCCCTACAGCGTTGCCGTACCCTCACCTGGACCCTAAACCGTCCCCGTCCCCTAACCCTAACCCTAGCCCGAACCCTAACCCTAACCCTTCCCCGAAGCCTGACCCTCACCCGTCCCCTAATCCTAACCCGTACCCTAACACTAACCCGCGCCCTCACACGCACGCTCCCCCAAAAGCGTTGCCGTACCCTCACCTGGACCCTAAACCGTCCCCGACCCCTAACCCTAACCCTAGCGCGAACCCTAACCCTAACCCTTCCCCGAAGCCTGACCCTCACCCGTCCCCTAATCCTAACCCGTACGCTAACACTACCCCGCGACCTCACACGCACGCTCCCCCTAAAGCGTTGCCGTACCCTCACCTGGACCCTAAACCGTCCCCGTCCCCTAACCCTAACCCTAGCCCGAACCCTAACCCTAACCCTTCCCCGAAGCCTGACCCTCACACGTCCCCTAATCCTAACCCGTACGCTAACACTAACCCGCGCCCTCACACGCACGCTCCCTCTAAAGCGTTGCCGTACCCTCACCTGGACCCGAAACCGTCCCCGTCCCCTAACCCTAACCCTAGCCCGAACCCTAAACCTAACCCTTCCCCGAAGCCTGACCCTCACCCGTCCCCTAATCCTAACCCGTACGCTAACACTAACCCACGCCCTCACACGCACGCTCCCCCTAAAGCGTTGCCGTACCCTCACCTGAACCCTAAACCGTCCCCGTCCCCTAACCCTAACCCTAGCCCGAACCCTAACCCTAACCCTTCCCCGAAGCCTGACCCTCACCCATCCCCTAATCCTAACCCGTACGCCTACACTAACCCGCGCCCTCACACGCACGCTCCCCCTAAAGCGTTGCCGTACCCTCACCTGGACCCTAAACCGTCCCCGTCCTCTAACCCTAATTCTAGCCCGAACCCTAACCCTAACCCTTCCCCGAAGCCTGACCCTCACCCGTCCCCTAATCCTAACCCGTACGCTAACACTAACCCGCGCCCTCACACGCACGCTCCCCCTAAAGCGTTGCCGTACCCTCACCTGGACCCTAAACCGTCCCCGTACCCTAACCCTAACCCTAGCCCGAAACCTAACCCTAACCCTTCCCCGAAGCCTGACCCTCACCCGTCCCCTAATCCTAACCCATACCCTAACACTAACCCGCGCCCTCACACGCACGCTCCCCCTAAAGCGTTGCCGTACCCTCACCTGGACCCTAAACCGTCCCCGTCCCCTAACCCTAACCCTAGCCCGAACCCTAACCCTAACCCTTCCCCGAAGCCTGACCCTCACCCGTCCCCTAATCCTAACCCGTACGCTAACACTAACCCACGCCCTCACACGCACGCTCCCCCTAAAGCGTTGCCGTACCCTCACCTGGACCCGAAACAGTCCCCGTCCCCTAACCCTAACCCTAGCCTGAACCCTAACCCTAACCCTTCCCCGAAGCCTAACCCTCACCCGTCCCCTAATCCTAACCCATACCCTAACACTAACCCGCGCCCTCACACGCACGCTCCCCCTAAAGCGTTGCCGTACCCTCACCTGGACCCTAAACCGTCCCCGTCCCCTAACCCTAACCCTAGCCCGAACCCTAACCCTAAACCTTCCCCGAAGCCTGACCCTCACCCGTCCCCTAATCCTAACCCGTACACTAACACTAACCCGCGCCCTCACACGCACGCTCCCCCTAAAGCGTTGCCGTACCCTCACCTGGACCCTAAACGGTCCCCGTCCCCTAACCCTAACCCTAGCCCGAACCCTAACCCTAACCCTTCCCCGAAGCCTGACCCTCACCCGTCCCCTAATCCTAACCCATACGCTAACACTAACCCGCGCCCTCACACGCACGCTCCACCTAAAGCGTTGCCGTACCCTCACCTGGACCCTAAACCGTCCACGTCCCCTAACCCTAACCCTAGCCCGAACCCTAACCCTAACCCTTCCCCGAAGCCTGACCCTCACCCATCCACTAATCCTAACCCGTACACTAACACTAACCCGCGCCCTCACACGCACGCTCCCCCTAAAGCGTTGCCGTACCCTCACCTGGACCCTAAACCGTCCCCGTCCCCTAACCCTAACCCTAGCCCGAACCCTAACCCTAACCCTTCCCCGAAGCCTGACCCTCACCCGTCCCCTAATCCTAACCCGTACGCTAACACTAACCCGCGCCCTCACACGCATGCTCCACCTAAAGCGTTGCCGTACCCTCACCTGGACCCTAAACCGTCCACGTCCCCTAACCCTAACACTAGCCCGAACCCTAACCCTAACCCTTCCCCGAAGCCTGACCATCACCCATCCACTAATCCTAACCCGTACACTAACACTAACCCGCGCCCTCACACGCACGCTCCCCCTAAAGCGTTGCCGTACCCTCACCTGGACCCGAAACCGTCCCCGCCCCTTAACCCTAACCCTAGCCCGAACCCTAACCCTAACCCTTCCCCGAAGCCTGACCCTCACCCGTCCCCTAATCCTAACCCGTACGCTAACACTACCCCGCGCCCTCACACGCACGCTCCCCCTAAAGCGTTGCCGTACCCTCACCTGGACCCTAAACCGTCCCCGTCCCCGTCCCCTAACCCTAACCCTAGCCCGAACCCTAACCCTAACCCTTCCCCGAAGCCTGACCCTCACCCGTCCCCTAATCCTAACCCGTACGCTAACACTAACCCGCGCCCTCACACGCACGCTCCCCCTAAAGCGTTGCCGTACCCTCACCTGGACCCTAAACCATCCCCTAACCCTAACCCTAGCCCGAACCCTAACCCTAACCCTTCCCCGAAGCCTGACCCTCACCCGTCCCCTAATCCTAACCCGTACGCTAACACTAACCCGCGCCCTCACACGCACGCTCCCCCTAAAGCGTTGCCGTACCCTCACCTGGACCGTAAACCGTCCCCATCCCCTAACCCTAACCCTAGCCCGAACCCTAACCCTAACCCTTCCCTGAAGCCTGACCCTCACCCGTCCCCTAATCCTAACCCGTACGCTAACACTAACCCGCGCCCTCACACGCACGCTCCCCCTAAAGCGTTGCCGTACCCTCACCTGGACCCTAAACCGTCCCCGTCCCCTAACCCTAACCCTAGCCCGAACCCTAACCCTAACCCTTCCCCGAAGCCTGACCCTCACACGTCCCCTAATCCTAACCCGTACGCTAACACTAACCCGCGCCCTCACACGTACGCTGCCCCTAAAGCGTTGCCGTACCCTTACCTGGACCCTAAACCGTCCCCGTCCCCTAACCCTAACCTTAGCCCGAACCCTAACCCTAACAATTCCCCTAAGCCTGACCCTCACCCGTCCCCTAATCCTAACCCGTACGCTAACACTAACCCGTGCCGTCACACGCACGCTCCCCCTACAGCGTTGCCGTACCCTCACCTGGACCCTAAACCGTCCCCGTCCCCTAACCCTAACCCTAGCCCGAACCCTAACCCTAACCCTTCCCCGAAGCCTGACCCTCACCCGTCCCCTAATCCTAACCCGTACCCTAACACTAACCCGCGCCCTCACACGCACGCTCCCCCTAAAGCGTTGCCGTACCCTCACCTGGACCCTAAACCGTCCCCGACCCCTAACCCTAACCCTAGCGCGAACCCTAACCCTAACCCTTCCCCGAAGCCTGACCCTCACCCGTCCCCTAATCCTAACCCGTACGCTAACACTACCCCGCGCCCTCACACGCACGCTCCCCCTAAAGCGTTGCCGTACCCTCACCTGGACCCTAAACCGTCCCCGTCCCCTAACCCTAACCCTAGCCCGAACCCTAACCCTAACCCTTCCCCGAAGCCTGACCCTCACACGTCCCCTAATCCTAACCCGTACGCTAACACTAACCCGCGCCCTCACACGCACGCTCCCCCTAAAGCGTTGCCGTACCCTCACCTGGACCCGAAACCGTCCCCGTCCCCTAACCCTAACCCTAGCCCGAACCCTAACCCTAACCCTTCCCCGAAGCCTGACCCTCACACGTCCCCTAATCCTAACCCGTTCGCTAACACTAACCCGCGCCCTCACACGCACGCTCCCCCTAAAGTGTTGCCGTACCCTCACCTGGACCCGAAACCGTCCCCGTCCCCTAACCCTAACCCTAGCCCGAACCCTAACCCTAACCCTTCCCCGAAGCCTGACCCTCACACGTCCCCTAATCCTAACCCGTACGCTAACACTAACCCGCGCCCTCACACGCACGCTCCCCCTAAAGCGTTGCCGTACCCTCACCTGGACCCGAAACCGTCCCCGTCCCCTAACCCTAACCCTAGCCCGAACCCTAAACCTAACCCTTCCCCGAAGCCTGACCCTCACCCGTCCCCTAATCCTAACCCGTACGCTAACACTAACCCGCGCCCTCACACGCACGCTCCCCCTAAAGCGTTGCCGTACCCTCACCTGGACCCTAAACCGTCCCCGTCCCCTAACCCTAACCCTAGCCCGAACCCTAACCCTAACCCTTCCCCGAAGCCTGACCCTCACCCGTCCCCTAATCCTAACCCGTACGCCTACACTAACCCGCGCCCTCACACGCACGCTCCCCCTAAAGCGTTGCCGTACCCTCACCTGGACCCTAAACCGTCCCCGTCCCCTAACCCTAATTCTAGCCCGAACCCTAACCCTAACCCTTCCCCGAAGCCTGACCCTCACCCGTCCCCTAATCCTAACCCGTACGCTAACACTAACCCGCGCCCTCACACGCACGCTCCCCCTACAGCGTTGCCGTACCCTCACCTGGACCCTAAACCGTCCCCGTCCCCTAACCCTAACCCTAGCCCGAACCCTAACCCTAACCCTTCCCCGAAGCCTGACCCTCACCCGTCCCCTAATCCTAACCCGTACACTAACACTAACCCGCGCCCTCACACGCACGCTCCCCCAAAAGCGTTGCCGTACCCTCACCTGGACCCTAAACCGTCCCCGACCCCTAACCCTAACCCTAGCGCGAACCGTAACCCTAACCCTTCCCCGAAGCCTGACCCTCACCCGTCCCCTAATCGTAACCCGTACGCTAACACTACCCCGCGCCCTCACACGCACGCTCCCCCTAAAGCGTTGCCGTACCCTCACCTGGACCCTAAACCGTCCCCGTCCCCTAACCCTAACCCTAGCCCGAACCCTAACCCTAACCCTTCCCCGAAGCCTGACCCTCACACGTCCCCTAATCCTAACCCGTACGCTAACACTAACCCGCGCCCTCACACGCACGCTCCCCCTAAAGCGTTGCCGTACCCTCACCTGGACCCGAAACCGTCCCCGTCCCCTAACCCTAACCCTAGCCCGAACCCTAACCCTAACCCTTCCCCGAAGCCTGACCCTCACACGTCCCCTAATCCTAACCCGTTCGCTAACACTAACCCGCGCCCTCACACGCACGCTCCCCCTAAAGCGTTGCCGTACCCTCACCTGGACCCGAAACCGTCCCCGTCCCCTAACCCTAACCCTAGCCCGAACCCTAACCCTAACCCTTCCCCGAAGCCTGACCCTCACACGTCCCCTAATCCTAACCCGTACGCTAACACTAACCCGCGCCCTCACACGCACGCTCCCCCTAAAGCGTTGCCGTACCCTCACCTGGACCCGAAACCGTCCCCGTCCCCTAACCCTAACCCTAGCCCGAACCCTAAACCTAACCCTTCCCCGAAGCCTGACCCTCACCCGTCCCCTAATCCTAACCCGTACGCTAACACTAACCCGCGCCCTCACACGCACGCTCCCCCTAAAGCGTTGCCGTACCCTCACCTGGACCCTAAACCGTCCCCGTCCCCTAACCCTAACCCTAGCCCGAACCCTAACCCTAACCCTTCCCCGAAGCCTGACACTCACCCGTCCCCTAATCCTAACCCGTACGCCTACACTAACCCGCGCCCTCACACGCACGCTCCCCCTAAAGCGTTGCCGTACCCTCACCTGGACCCTAAACCGTCCCCGTCCCCTAACCCTAATTCTAGCCCGAACCCTAACCCTAACCCTTCCCCGAAGCCTGACCCTCACCCGTCCCCTAATCCTAACCCGTACGCTAACACTAACCCGCGCCCTCACACGCACGCTCCCCCTAAAGCGTTGCCGTACCCTCACCTGGACCCTAAACCGTCCCCGTACCCTAACCCTAACCCTAGCCCGAACCCTAACCCTAACCCTTCCCCGAAGCCTGACCCTCACCCGTCCCCTAATCCTAACCCATACCCTAACACTAACCCGCGCCCCCCCACGCACGCTCCCCCTAAAGCGTTTCCGTACCCTCACCTGGACCCTAAACCGTCCCCGTCCCCTAACCCTAACCCTAGCCCGAACCCTAACCCTTACCCTTCGTCGAAGCCTGACCCTCACCCGTCCCCTAATCCTAAGCCGTACGCTAACACTATCGCGCGCCCTCACACGCACGCTCCCCCTAAAGCGTTGCCGTACCCTCACCTGGACCCTAAACCGTCCCCGTCCCCTAACCGTAACCCTAGCCCGAACCCTAACCCTAACCCTTCCCCGAAGCCTGACCCTCACACGTCCCCTAATCCTAACCCGTACGCTAACACTAACCGGCGCCCGCACACGCACGCTCCCCCTAAAGCTTTGCCGTACCCTCACCTGGACCCTAAACCGTCCCCGTCCCCTAACCCTAACCCTAGCCCGAACCCTAACCCTAACCCTTCCCCGAAGCCTGACCCTCACCCGTCCCCTAATCCTAACCCATACCCTAACACTAACCCGGGCCCTCACACGCACGCTCCCCCTAAAGCATTGCCGTACCCTCACCTGGACCCTAAACCGTCCCCATCCCCTAACCCTAACCCTAGCCCGAACCCTAACCCTAACCCTTCCCCGAAGCCTGACCCTCACCCGTCCCCTAATCCTAACCCGTACACTAACACTAACCCACGCCCTCACACGCACGCTCCCCCTAAAGCGTTGCCGTACCCTCACCTGGACCCTAAACCGTCCCCGTCCCCTAACCCTAACCCTAGCCCGAACCCTAACCCTAACCCTTCCCCGAAGCCTGACCCTCACCCGTCCCCTAATCCTAACCCGTACGCTAACACTAACCCGCGCCCTCACACGCACACTCCCCCTAAAGCGTTGCCGTACCCTCACCTGGACCCTAAACCGTCCCCGTCCCCTAACGCTAACCCTAGCCCGAACCCTAACCCTAACCCTTCCCCGAAGCCTGACCCTCACCCGTCCCCTAATCCTAACCCGTACGCTAACACTAACCCGCGCCCTCACACGCACGCTCCCCCTAAAGCGTTGCCGTACCCTCACCTGGACCCTAAACCGTCCCCGTCCCCTAACCCTAACCCTAGCCCGAACCCTAACCCTAACCCTTCCCCGAAGCCTGACCCTCAGCCGTCCCCTAATCCTATCCCGTACGCTAACACTAACCCGCGCCCTCACACGCACGCTCCCCCTAAAGCGTTGCCGTACCCTCACCTGGACCCTAAACCGTCCCCGTCCCCTAACCCTAACCCTAGCCCAAACCCTAACCCTAAACCTTCCCCGAAGCCTGACCCTCACCCGTCCCCTAATCCTAACCCATACCCTAACACTAACGCGCGCGCTCACATGCACGCTCCCCCTAAAGCGTTGCCGTACCCTCACCTGGACCCTAAACCGTCCCCGTCCCCTAACCCTAACCCTAGCCCGAACCCTAACCCTAACCCTTCCCCGAAGCCTGACCCTCACCCGTCCCCTAATCCTAACCCGTACGCTAACACTAACCCGCGCCCTCACACGCATGTTCCCCCTAAAACGTTGCCGTACCCTCAGCTGGACCCTAAACCGTCCCCGTCCCCTAACCCTAATTCTACCCCGAACCCTAACCCTAACCCTTCCCCGAAGCCTGACCCTCACCCGTCCCCTAATCCTAACCCTTACGCTAACACTAACCCGCGCCCTCAAACGCACGCTCCCCCTAAAGCGTTGCCGTACCCTCAGCTGGACCCTAAACCGTCCCCGTCCCATAACCCTAATTCTAGCCCGAACCCTAACCCTAACCCTTCCCCGAAGCCTGACCCTCACCCGTCCCCTAATCCTAACCCGTACGCCTACACTAACCCGCGCCCTCACACGCACGCTCCCCCTAAAGCGTTGCCGTACCCTCACCTGGACCCTAAACCGTCCCCGTCCCCTAACCCTAACCCTAGCCCGAACCCTAACCCTAACCCTTCCCCGAAGCCTGACCCTCACCCGTCCCCTAATCCTAACCCGTACGCTAACACTAACCCGCGCCCTCACACGCACGCTCCCCCTAAAGCGTTGCCGTACCCTCACCTGGACCCTAAACCGTCCCCGTCCCCTAACCCTAACCCTAGCCCGAACCCTAACCCTAACCCTTCCCCGAAGCCTGACCCTCACACGTCCCCTAATCCTAACCCGTACGCTAACACTAACCCGCGCCCTCACACGCACGCTCCCCCTAAAGCGTTGCCGTACCCTCACCTGGACCCGAAACCGTCCCCGTCCCCTAACCCTAACCCTAGCCCGAACCCTAACTCTAACCCTTCCCCGAAGCCTGACCCTCACACGTCCCCTAATCCTAACCCGTTCGCTAACACTAACCCGCGCCCTCACACGCACGCTCCCCCTAAAGTGTTGCCGTACCCTCACCTGGACCCGAAACCGTCCCCGTCCCCTAACCCTAACCCTAGCCCGAACCCTAACCCTAACCCTTCCCCGAAGCCTGACCCTCACACGTCCCCTAATCCTAACCCGTACGCTAACACTAACCCGCGCCCTCACACGCACGCTCCCCCTAAAGCGTTGCCGTACCCTCACCTGGACCCGAAACCGTCCCCGTCCCCTAACCCTAACCCTAGCCCGAACCCTAAACCTAACCCTTCCCCGAAGCCTGACCCTCACCCGTCCCCTAATCCTAACCCGTACGCTAACACTAACCCGCGCCCTCACACGCACGCTCCCCCTAAAGCGTTGCCGTACCCTCACCTGGACCCTAAACCGTCCCCGTCCCCTAACCCTAACCCTAGCCCGAACCCTAACCCTAACCCTTCCCCGAAGCCTGACCCTCACCCGTCCCCTAATCCTAACCCGTACGCCTACACTAACCCGCGCCCTCACACGCACGCTCCCCCTAAAGCGTTGCCGTACCCTCACCTGGACCCTAAACCGTCCCCGTCCCCTAACCCTAACCCTAGCCCGAACCCTAACCCTAACCCTTCCCCGAAGCCTGACCCTCACCCGTCCCCTAATCCTAACCCGTACGCTAACACTAACCCGCGCCCTCACACGCACGCTCCCCCTACAGCGTTGCCGTACCCTCACCTGGACCCTAAACCGTCCCCGTCCCCTAACCCTAACCCTAGCCCGAACCCTAACCCTAACCCTTCCCCGAAGCCTGACCCTCACCCGTCCCCTAATCCTAACCCGTACCCTAACACTAACCCGCGCCCTCACACGCACGCTCCCCCAAAAGCGTTGCCGTACCCTCACCTGGACCCTAAACCGTCCCCGACCCCTAACCCTAACCCTAGCGCGAACCCTAACCCTAACCCTTCCCCGAAGCCTGACCCTCACCCGTCCCCTAATCCTAACCCGTACGCTAACACTACCCCGCGCCCTCACACGCACGCTCCCCCTAAAGCGTTGCCGTACCCTCACCTGGACCCTAAACCGTCCCCGTCCCCTAACCCTAACCCTAGCCCGAACCCTAACCCTAACCCTTCCCCGAAGCCTGACCCTCACACGTCCCCTAATCCTAACCCGTACGCTAACACTAACCCGCGCCCTCACACGCACGCTCCCCCTAAAGCGTTGCCGTACCCTCACCTGGACCCGAAACCGTCCCCGTCCCCTAACCCTAACCCTAGCCCGAACCCTAACCCTAACCCTTCCCCGAAGCCTGACCCTCACACGTCCCCTAATCCTAACCCGTTCGCTAACACTAACCCGCGCCCTCACACGCACGCTCCCCCTAAAGCGTTGCCGTACCCTCACCTGGACCCTAAACCGTCCCCGTCCCCTAACCCTAACCCTAGCCCGAACCCTAACCCTAACCCTTCCCCGAAGCCTGACCCTCACCCGTCCCCTAATCCTAAGCCGTACGCTAACACTAACGCGCGCCCTCACATGCACGCTCCCCCTAAAGCGTTGCCATACCCTCACCTGGACCCTAAACCGTCCCCGTCCCCTAACCCTAACCCTAGCCCGAACCCTAACCCTAACCCTTCCCCAAAGCCTGACACTCACCCATCCCCTAATCCTAACCCGTACGCTGACACTAACCCGCGCCCTCACACGCACGCTCCCCCTAAAGCGTTGCCGTACCCTCACCTGTACCCTAAACCGTCCCCGTCCCCTAACCCTAACCCTAGCCCGAACCATAACCCTAACCCTTCCCCGAAGCCTGACCCTCACCCGTCCCCTAATCCTAACCCGTACGCTAACACTAACCCGCGCCCTCACACGCACGCTCCCCCTAAAGCGTTGCCGTACCCTCACCTGGACCCTAAACCGTCCCCGTCCCCTAACCCTAACCCTAGCCCGAACCCTAACCCTAACCCTTCCCCGAAGCCTGACCCTCACCCGTCCCCTAATCCTAACCCGTACCCTAACACTAACCCGCGCCCTCACACGCACGCTCCCCCTAAAGCGTTGCTGTACCCTCACCTGGACCCTAAACCGTCCCCGTCCCCTAACCCTAACCCTAGCCCGAACCCTAACCCTAACCCTTCCCCGAAGCCTGACCCTCACCCGTCCCCTAATCCTAACCCGTACGCTAACACTAACCCGCGCCCTCACACGCACGCTCCCCCTAAAGCGTTGCCGTACCCTCACCTGGACCCTAAACCGTCCCCGTCCCCTAACCCTAACCCTAGCCCGAACCCTAACCCTAACCCTTCCCCGAAGCCTGACCCTCTCCCGTCCCCTAATCCTAACCCGTACGCTGACACTAACCCGCGCCCTCACACGCACGCTCCCCCTAAAGCATTGCCGTACCCTCACCTGCACCCTAAACTGTCCCCGTCCCCTAACCCTAACCCTAGCCCGAACCCTAACCCTAACCCTTCCCCGAAGCCTGACCCTCACCCGTCCCCTAATCCTAACCCGTACGCTAACACTAACCCGCGCCCTCACACGCACGCTCCCCCTAAAGCGTTGCCGTACCCTCACCTGGACCCTAAACCGTCCCCGTCCCCTAACCCTAACCTTAGCCCGAACCCTAACCCTAACCCTTCCCCGAAGCCTGACCCTCACCCGTCCCCTAATCCTAACCCATACCCTAACACTAACCCGCGCCCTCACACGCACGCTCCCCCTAAAGCGTTGCCGTACCCTCACCTGGACCCTAAACCGTCCCCGTCCCCTAACCCTAACCCTACCCCGAACCCTAACCCTAACCCTTCCCCGAAGCCTGACCCTCACCCGTACCCTAATCCTAACCCGTACGCTAACACTAACCCACGCCCTCACACGCACGCTCCCCCTAAAGCGTTGCCGTACCCTCACCTGGACCCGAAACCGTCCCCGTCCCCTAACCCTAACCCTAGCCCGTACCCTAACCCTAACCCTTCCCCGAAGCCTAACCCTCACCGTCCCCTAATCCTAACCCATACCCTAACACTAACCCGCGTCCTCACACGCACGCTCCCCCTAAAGCGTTGCCGTACCCTCACCTGGACCCTAAACCGTCCCCGTCCCCTAACCCTAACCCTAGCCCGAACCCTAACCCTAACCCTTCCCCGAAGCCTGACCCTCACCCGTCCCCTAATCCTAACCCGTACACTAACACTAACCCGCGCCCTCACACGCACGCTCCCCCTAAAGCGTTGCCGTACCCTCACCTGGACCCTAAACCGTCCCCGTCCCCTAACCCTAACCCTAGCCCGAACCCTAACCCTAACCCTTCCCCGAAGCCTGACCCTCACCCGTCCCCTAATCCTAACCCGTACGCTAACCCTACCCCGTGCCCTCACATGCACGCTCCCCCTAAAGCGTTGCCGTACCCTCACCTGGACCCTAAACCGTCCCCGTCACCTAACCCTAACCCTAGCCCGAACCCTAACCCTAACCCTTCCCCGAAGCCTGACCCTCACCCGTCCCCTAATCCTAACCCGTTCGCTAACACTAACCCGCGCCCTCACACGCACGCTCCCCCTAAAGCGTTGCCGTACCCTCACCTGGACCCTAAACCGTCCCCGTCCCCTAACCCTAACCCTAGCCCGAACCCTAACCCTAACCCTTCCCCGAAGCCTGACCCTCACCCGTCCCCTAATCCTAACCCGTACACTAACACTAACCCGCGCCCTCACACGCACGCTCCCCCTAAAGCGTTGCCGTACCCTCACCTGGACCCTAAACCGTCCCCTTCCCCTAACCCTAACCCTAGCCCGAACCCTAACCCTAACCCTTCCCCGAAGTCTGACCCTCACCCGTCCCCTAATCCTAACCCGTACGCTAACACTACCCCGCGCCCTCACACGCACGCTCCCCCTAAAGCGTTGCCGTACCCTCACCTGGACCCTAAACCGTCCCCGTCCCCGTCCCCTAACCCTAGCCCGAACCCTAACCCTAACCCTTCCCCGAAGCCTGACCCTCACCCGTCCCCTAATCCTAACCCGTTCGCTAACACTAACCCGCGCCCTCACACGCACGCTCCCCCTAAAGCGTTGCCGTACCCTCACCTGGACCCTAAACCGTCCCCGTCCCCTAACCCTAACCCTAGCCCGAACCCTAACCCTAACCCTTCCCCGAAGCCTGACCCTCACCCGTCCCCTAATCCTAACCCGTACGCTAACACTAACCCGCGCCCTCACACGCACGCTCCCCCTAAAGCGTTGCCGTACCCTCACCTGGACCCTAAACCGTCCCCGTCCCCTAACCCTAACCCTAGCCCGAACCCTAACCCTAACCCTTCCCCGAAGCCTGACCCTCTCCCGTCCCCTAATCCTAACCCGTACGCTGACACTAACCCGCGCCCTCACACGCACGCTCCCCCTAAAGCGTTGCCGTACCCTCACCTGCACCCTAAACCGTCCCCGTCCCCTAACCCTAACCCTAGCCCGAACCCTAACCCTAACCCTTCCCCGAAGCCTGACCCTCACCCGTCCCCTAATCCTAACCCGTACGCTAACACTAACCTGCGCCCTCACACGCACGCTCCCCCTAAAGCGTTGCCGTACCCTCACCTGGACCCTAAACCGTCCCCGTCCCCTAACCCTAACCATAGCCCGAACCCTAACCCTAACCCTTCCCCGAAGCCTGACCCTCACCCGTCCCCTAATCCTAACCCATACCCTAACACTAACCCGCGCCCTCACACGCACGCTCCCCCTAAAGCGTTGCCGTACCCTCACCTGGACCCTAAACCGTCCCCGTCCCCTAACCCTAACCCTAGCCCGAACCCTAACCCTAACCCTTCCCCGAAGCCTAACCCTCACCCGTACCCTAATCCTAACCCGTACGCTAACACTAACCCGCGCCCTCACACGCACGCTCCCCCTAAAGCGTTGCCGTACCCTCACCTGGACCCGAAACCGTCCCCGTCCCCTAACACTAACCCTAGCCCGAACCCTAACCCTAACCCTTCCCCGAAACCTGACCCTCACCCGTCCCCTAATCCTAACCCGTATGCTAACACTAACCCGCGCCCTCACACGCACGCTCCCCCTAAAGCGTTGCCGTACCCTCACCTGGACCCTAAACCGTCCCCGTCACCTAACCCTAACCCTAGCCCGAACCCTAACCCTAACCCTTCCCCGAAGCATGACCCTCAACCGTCCCTTAATCCTAACCCGTACGCCAGCACTAACCCGCACCCTCACACGCACGCTCCCCCTAAAGCTTTGCCGTACCCTTACCTGGACCCTAAACCGTCCCCGTCCCCGTCCCCTAACCCTAACCCTAACCCGAACCCTAACCCTAACCCTTCCCCAAAGCCTGACCCTCACCCGTCCCCTAATCCTAACCCGTACCCTAACACTAACCCGCGCCCTCACACGCACGCTCCCCCTAAAGCGTTGCCATACCCTCACCTGGACCCTAAACCGTCCCCGTCCCCTAACCCTAACCCTAGCCCGAACCCTAACCCTAACACTTCCCCGAAGCCTGACCCTCACCCGTCCCCTAATCCTAACCCGTACGCTAACACTAACCCGCGCCCTCACACGCACGCTCCCCCTAAAGCGTTGCCGTACCCTCACCTGGACCCTAAACCGTCCCCGTCCCCTAACCCTAACCCTAGCCCAAACCCTATCCCTAACCCTTCCCCGAAGCCTGACCCTCACCCGACCCCTAATCCTAACCCATACCCTAACACTAACCGGCGCCCTCACACGCACGCTCCCCCTAAAGCGTTGCCGTACCCTCACCTGGACCCTAAACCGTCCCCGTCACCTAACCCTAACCCTAGCCCGAACCCTAACCCTAACCCTTCCCCGAAGCCTGACCCTCACCCGTCCCCTAATACTAAACCGTACGCTAACACTAACCCGCGCCCTCACACGCACGCTCCCCCTAAAGCGTTGCCGTACCCTCACCTGGACCCTAAACCGTCCCCGTCCCCTAACCCTAACCCTAGCCCGAACCCTAACCCTAACCCTTCCCCGAAGCCTGACCCTCACCCGTCCCCTAATCCTAACCCGTACGCTAACACTAACCCGCGCCCTCACACGCACGCTCCCCCTAAAGCGTTGCCGTACCCTCACCTGGACCCTAAACCGTCCCCGTCCCCTAACCCTAACCCTAGCCCGAACCCTAACCCTAACCCTTCCCCGAAGCCTGACCCTCACCCGTCCCCTAATCCTAACCCGTACGCTAACACTAACCCGCGCCCTCACACGCACGCTCCCCCTAAAGCGTTGCCGTACCCTCACCTGGACCCTAAACCGTCCCCGTCCCCTAACCCTAACCCTAGCCCGAACCCTAACCCTAACCCTTCCCCGAAGCCTGACCCTCTCCCGTCCCCTAATCCTAACCCGTACGCTGACACTAACCCGCGCCCTCACACGCACGCTCCCCCTAAAGCGTTGCCGTACCCTCACCTGCACCCTAAACCGTCCCCGTCTCCTAACCCTAACCCTAGCCCGAACCCTAACCCTAACCCTTCCCCGAAGCCTGACCCTCACCCGTCCCCTAATCCTAACCCGTACGCTAACACTAACCTGCGCCCTCACACGCACGCTCCCCCTAAAGCGTTGCCGTACCCTCACCTGGACCCTAAACCGTCCCCGTCCCCTAACCCTAACCTTAGCCCGAACCCTAACCCTAACCCTTCCCCGAAGCCTGACCCTCACCCGTCCCCTAATCCTAACCCATACCCTAACACTAACCCGCGCCCTCACACGCAAGCTCCCCCTAAAGCGTTGCCGTACCCTCACCTGGACCCTAAACCGTCCCCGTCCCCTAACCCTAACCCTAGCCCGAACCCTAACCCTAACCCTTCCCCGAAGCCAAACCCTCACCCGTACCCTAATCCTAACCCGTACGCTAACACTAACCCGCGCCCTCACACGCACGCTCCCCCTAAAGCGTTGCCGTACCCTCACCTGGACCCGAAACCGTCCCCGTCCCCTAACACTAACCCTAGCCCGAACCCTAACCCTAACCCTTCCCCGAAGCCTAACCCTCACCGTCCCCTAATCCTAACCCATACCCTAACACTAACCCGCGCCCTCACACGCACGCTCCCCCTAAAGCGTTGCCGTACCCTCACCTGGACCCTAAACCGTCCCCGTCCCCTAACCCTAACCCTAGCCCGAACCCTAACCCTAACCCTTCCCCGAAGCCTGACCCTCACCCGTCCCCTAATCCTAACCCGTACACTAACACTAACCCGCGCCCTCACACGCACGCTCCCCCTAAAGCGTTGCCGTACCCTCACCTGGACCCTAAACCGTCCCCGTCCCCTAACCCTAACCCTAGCCCGAACCCTAACCCTAACCCTTCCCCGAAGCCTGACCCTCACCCGTCCCCTAATCCTAACCCGTTCGCTAACACTAACCCGCGCCCTCACACGCACGCTCCCCCTAAAGCGTTGCCGTACCCTCACCTGGACCCTAAACCGTCCCCGTCCCCTAACCCTAACCCTAGCCCGAACCCTAACCCTAACCCTTCCCCGAAGCCTCACCCTCACCCGTCCCCTAATCCTAACCCGTTCGCTAACACTAACCCGCGCCCTCACACGCACGCTCCCCCTAAAGCGTTGCCGTACCCTCACCTGGACCCTAAACCGTCCCCGTCCCCTAACCCTAACCCTAGCCCGAACCCTAACCCTAACCCTTCCCCGAACCCTCACCCTCACCCGTCCCCTAATCCTAACCCATACCCTAACACTAACCCGCGCCCTCACACGCACGCTCCCCCTAAAGCGTTGCCGTACCCTCACCTGGACCCTAAACCGTCCCCGTCCCCTAACCCTAACCCTAGCCCGAACCCTAACCCTAACCCTTCCCCGAAGCCTGACCCTCACCCGTACCCTAATCCTAACCCGTACGCTAACACTAACCCGCGCCCTCACACGCACGCTCCCCCTAAAGCGTTGCTGTACCCTCACCTGGACCCGAAACCGTCCCCGTCCCCTAACCCTAACCCTAGCCCGAACCCTAACCCTAACACTTCCCCGAAGCCTAACCCTCACCCGTCCCCTAATCCTAACCCATACCCTAACACTAACCCGCGCCCTCACACGCACGCTCCCCCTAAAGCGTGGCCGTACCCTCACCTGGACCCTAAACCGTCCCCGTCCCCTAACCCTAACCCTAGCCCGAACCCTAACCCTAACCCTTCCCCGAAGCCTGACCCTCACCCGTCCCCTAATCCTAACCCGTACACTAACACTAACCCGCGCCCTCACACGCACGCTCCCCCTGAAGCATTGCCGTACCCTCACCTGGACCCTAAACCGTCCCCGTCCCCTAACCCTAACCCTAGCCCGAACCCTAACCCTAACACTTCCCCGAAGCCTGACCCTCACCCGTCCCCTAATCCTAACCCGTACGCTAACACTAACCCGCGCCCTCACACGCACACTCCCCCTAAAGCGTTGCCGTACCCTCACCTGGACCCTAAACCATCCCCGTCCCCTAACCCTAACCCTAGCCCGAACCCTAACCCTAACCCTTCCCCGAAGCCTGACCCTCACCCGTCCCGTAATCCTCACCCGTACGCTAACACTAACCCGCGCCCTCACACGCACGCTCCCCCTAAAGCGTTGCCGTACCCTCACCTGGACCCGAAACCGTCCCCGTCCCCTAACCCTAACCCTAGCCCGAACCCTAACCCTAACCCTTCTCCGAAGCCTGACCCTCACCCGTACCCTAATCCTATCCGTACGCTAACACTAACCCGCGCCCTCACACGCACGCTCCCCCTAAAGCGTTGCCGTACCCTCACCTGGACCCGAAACCGTCCCCGTCCCCTAACCCTAACCCTAGCCCGAACCCTAACCCTAACCCTTCCCCGAAGCCTAACCCTCACCCGTCCCCTAATCCTAACCCATACCCTAACACTAACCCGCGCCCTCACACGCACGCTCCCCCTAAAGCGTTGCCGTACCCTCACCTGGACCCTAAACCGTCCCCGTCCCCTAACCCTAACCCTAGCCCGAACCCTAACCCTAACCCTTCCCCGAAGCCTGACCCTCACCCGTCCCCTAATCCTAACCAGTACATTAACACTAACCCGCGCCCTCACACGCACGCTCCCCCTAAAGCGTTGCCGTACCCTCACCTGGACCCTAAACCGTCCCCGTCCCCTAACCCTAACCCTAGCCCGAACCCTAACCCTAACCCTTCCCCGAAGCCTGACACTCACCCGTCCCCTAATCCTAACCCGTACGCTAACACTAACCAGCGCCCTCACACGCACGCTCCCCCTAAAGCGTTGCTGTACCCTCACCTGGACCCTAAACCGTCCCCGTCCCCTAACCCTAACCCTAGCCCGAACCCTAACCCTAACCCTTCCCCGAAGCCTGACCCTCACCCGTCCCCTAATCCTAACCCGTACGCTAACACTAACCCGCGCCCTCACACGCACGCTCCCCCTAAAGCGTTGCCGTACCCTCACCTGGACCCTAAACCGTCCCCGTCCCCTAACCCTAACCCTAGCCCGAACCCTAACCCTAACCCTTCCCCGAAGCCTGACCCTCACCCGTCCCCTAATCCTAACCCATACCCTAACACTAACCCGCACCCTCACACGCACGCTCCCCCTAAAGCGTTGCCGTACCCTCACCTGGACCCTATACCGTCCCCGTCCCCTAACCCTAACCCTAGCCTGAACCCTAACCCTAACCCTTCCCCGAAGCCTGACCCTCACCCGTCCCCTAATCCTAAGCCGTACGCTAACACTAACGCGCGCCCTCACATGCACGCTCCCCCTAAATCGTTGCCATACCCTCACCTGGACCCTAAACCGTCCCCGTCCCCTAACCCTAACCCTAGCCCGAACCCTAACCCTAACCCTTACCGGAAGCCTGACCCTCACCCGTCCCCTAATCCTAACCCGTTCGCTAACACTAACCCGCGCCCTCACACGCACGCTCCCCCTAAAGCGTTGCCGTACCCTCACCTGGACCCTAAACCGTCCCCATCCCCTAACCCTAACCCTAGCCCGAACCCTAACCCTAACCCTTCCCCGAAGCCTGACACTCACCCGTCCCCTAATCCTAACCCGTACGCTAACACTAACCCGCGCCCTCACACGCACGCTCCCCCTAAAGCGTTGCTGTACCCTCACCTGGACCCTAAACCGTCCCCGTCCCCTAACCCTAACCCTAGCCCGAACCCTAACCCTAACCCTTCCCCGAAGCCTGACCCTCACCCGTCCCCTAATCCTAACCCGTACGCTAACACTAACCCGTGCCCTCACACGCACGCTCCCCGTAAAGCGTTGCCGTACCCTCACCTGGACCCTAAACCGTCCCCGTCCCCTAACCCTAACCCTAGCCCGAACCCTAACCCTAACCCTTCCCCGAAGCCTGACCCTCACCCGTCCCCTAATCCTAACCCGTACGCTAACACTAACCCGCACCCTCACATGCACGCTCCTCCTAAAGCGTTGCCGTACCCTCGCCTGGACCCTAAACCGTCCCCGTCCCCTAACCCTAACCCTAGCCCGAACCCTAACCCTAACCCTTCCCCGAAGCCTGACCCTCACCCGTCCCCTAATCCTAAGCCGTACGCTAACACTAACGCGCGCCCTCACATGCACGCTCCCCCTAAAGCGTTGCCATACCCTCACCTGGACCCTAAACCGTCCCCGTCCCCTAACCCTAACCCTAGCCCGAACCCTAACCCTAACCCTTCCCCAAAGCCTGACCCTCACCCGTCCCCTAATCCTAACCCGTACGCTGACACTAACCCGCGCCCTCACACGCATGCTCCCCCTAAAGCGTTGCCGTACCCTCACCTGTACCCTAAACCGTCCCCGTCCCCTAACCCTAACCCTAGCCCGAACCCTAGCCCTAACCCTTCCCCGAAGCCTGACCCTCACCCGTCCCCTAATCCTAACCCGTATGCTAACACTAACCCGCGCCCTCACACGCACGCTCCCCCTAAAGCGTTGCCGTACCCTCACCTGGACCCGAAACCGTCCCCGTCCCCTAACCCTAACCCTAGCCCGAACCCTAACCCTAAACCTTCCCGGAAGCCTAACCCTCACCCGTCCCCTAATCCTAACCCATACCCTAACACTAACCCGCGCCCTCACACGCACGCTCCCCCTAAAGCGTTGCCGTACCCTCACCTGGACCCTGAACCGTCCCCGTCCCCTAACCCTAACCCTAGCCCGAACCCTAACCCTAACCCTTCCCCGAAGCCTGACCCTCACCCGTCCCCTAATCCTAACCCGTACGCTAACACTAACCCGCACCCTCACACGCACGCTCCCCCTAAAGCGTTGCCGTACCCTTACCTGGACCCTAAACCGTCCCCGTCCCCGTCCCCTAACCCTAACCCTACCCCGAACCCTAACCGTAACCCTTCCCCGAAGCCTGACCCTCACCCGTCCCCTAATCCTAACCCGTACGCTAACATTAACCCGTGCCCTCACACGCACGCTCCCCCTAAAGCGTTGCCGTACCCTCACCTGGACCCGAAACCGTCCCCGTCCCCTAACCCTAACCCTAGCCCGAACCCTAACCCTAACCCTTCCCCGAAGCCTAACCCTCACCCGTCCCCTAATCCTAACCCATACCCTAACACTAACCCGCGCCCTCACACGCACGCTCCCCCTAAAGCGTTGCCGTACCCTCACCTGGACCCTAAACCGTCCCCGTCCCCTAACCCTAACCCTAGCCCGAACCCTAACCCTAACCCTTCCCCGAAGCCTGACCCTCACCCGTCCCCTAATCCTAACCCGTACACTAACACTAACCCGCGCCCTCACACGCACGCTCCACCTGAAGCATTGCCGTACCCTCACCTGGACCCTAAACCGTCCCCGTCCCCTAACCCTAACCCTAGCCCGAACCCTAACCCTAACACTTCCCCGAAGCCTAACCCTCACTCGTCCCCTAATCCTAACCCGTACGCTAACACTAACCCGCGCCCTCACACGCACGCTCCCCCTAAAGCGTTGCCGTACCCTCACCTGGACCCTAAACCATCCCCGTCCCCTAACCCTAACCCTAGCCCGAACCCTAACCCTAACCCTTCCCCGAAGCCTGACCCTCACCCGTCCCGTCATCCTCACCCGTACGCTAACACTAACCCGCGCCCTCACACGCACGCTCCCCCTAAAGCGTTGCCGTACCCTCACCTGGACCCGAAACCGTCCCCGTCCCCTAACCCTAACCCTAGCCCGAACCCTAACCCTAACCCTTCCCCGAAGCCTGACCCTCACCCGTACCCTAATCCTATCCCGTACGCTAACACTAACCCGCGCCCTCACACGCACGCTCCCCCTAAAGCGTTGCCGTACCCTCACCTGGACCCGAAACCGTCCCCGTCCCCTAACCCTAACCCTAGCCCGAACCCTAACCCTAACCCTTCCCCGAAGCCTAACCCTCACCCGTCCCCTAATCCTAACCCATACCCTAACACTAACCCGCGCCCTCACACGCACGCTCCCCCTAAAGCGTTGCCGTACCCTCACCTGGACCCTAAACCGTCCCCGTCCCCTAACCCTAACCCTAGCCCGAACCCTAACCCTAACCCTTCCCCGAAGCCTGACCCTCACCCGTCCCCTAATCCTAACCAGTACATTAACACTAACCCGCGCCCTCACACGCACGCTCCCCCTAAAGCGTTGCCGTACCCTCACCTGGACCCTAAACCGTCCCCGTCCCCTAACCCTAACCCTAGCCCGAACCCTAACCCTAACCCTTCCCCGAAGCCTGACACTCACCCGTCCCCTAATCCTAACCCGTACGCTAACACTAACATGCGCCCTCACACGCACGCTCCCCCTAAAGCGTTGCTGTACCCTCACCTGGACCCTAAACCGTCCCCATCCCCTAACCCTAACCCTAGCCCGAACCCTAACCCTAACCCTTCCCCGAAGCCTGACCCTCACCCGTCCCCTAATCCTAACCCGTACGCTAACACTAACCCGCGCCCTCACACGCACGCTCCCCCTAAAGCGTTGCCGTACCCTCACCTGGACCCTAAACCGTCCCCGTCCCCTAACCCTAACCCTAGCCCGAACCCTAACCCTAACCCTTCCCCGAAGCCTGACCCTCACCCGTCCCCTAATCCTAACCCATACCCTAACACTAACCCGCACCCTCACACGCACGCTCCCCCTAAAGCGTTGCCGTACCCTCACCTGGACCCTATACCGTCCCCGTCCCCTAACCCTAACCCTAGCCCGAACCCTAACCCTAACCCTTCCCCGAAGCCTGACCCTCACCCGTCTCCTAATCCTAAGCCGTACGCTAACACTAACGCGCGCCCTCACATGCACGCTCCCCCTAAATCGTTGCCATACCCTCACCTGGACCCTAAACCGTCCCCGTCCCCTAACCCTAACCCTAGCCCGAACCCTAACCCTAACCCTTCCCCAAAGCCTGACCCTCACCCGTCCCCTAATCCTAACCCGTACGCTGACACTAACCCACGCCCTCACACGTACGCTCCCCCTAAAGCGTTGCCGTACCCTCACCTGGACCCTAAACCGTCCCCGTCCCCTAACCCTAACCCTAGCCCGAACCCTAACCCTAACCCTTCCCCGAAGCCTGACCCTCACCCCTCCCCTAATCCTAACCCGTACGCTAACACTAACCCGCGCCCACACACGCACGCTCCCCCTAAAGCGTTGCCATACCCTCACCTGGACCCTAAACCGTCCCCGTCCCCTAACCCTAACCCTAGCCCGAACCCTAACCCTAACCCTTACCGGAAGCCTGACCCTCACCCGTCCCCTAATCCTAACCCGTTCGCTAACACTAACCCGCGCCCTCACACGCACGCTCCCCCTAAAGCGTTGCCGTACCCTCACCTGGACCCTAAACCGTCCCCATCCCCTAACCCTAACCCTAGCCCGAACCCTAACCCTAACCCTTCCCCGAAGCCTGACACTCACCCGTCCCCTAATCCTAACCCGTACGCTAACACTAACCCGCGCCCTCACACGCACGCTCCCCCTAAAGCGTTGCTGTACCCTCACCTGGACCCTAAACCGTCCCCGTCCCCTAACCCTAACCCTAGCCCGAACCCTAACCCTAACCCTTCCCCGAAGCCTGACCCTCACCCGTCCCCTAATCCTAACCCGTACGCTAACACTAACCCGTGCCCTCACACGCACGCTCCCCGTAAAGCGTTGCCGTACCCTCACCTGGACCCTAAACCGTCCCCGTCCCCTAACCCTAACCCTAGCCCGAACCCTAACCCTAACCCTTCCCCGAAGCCTGACCCTCACCCGTCCCCTAATCCTAACCCATACCCTAACACTAACCCGCACCCTCACATGCACGCTCCCCCTAAAGCGTTGCCGTACCCTCACCTGGACCCTAAACCGTCCCCGTCCCCTAACCCTAACCCTAGCCCGAACCCTAACCCTAACCCTTCCCCGAAGCCTGACCCTCACCCGTCCCCTAATCCTAAGCCGTACGCTAACACTAACCCGCACCCTCACATGCACGCTCCTCCTAAAGCGTTGCCGTACCCTCGCCTGGACCCTAAACCGTCCCCGTCCCCTAACCCTAACCCTAGCCCGAACCCTAACCCTAACCCTTCCCCGAAGCCTGACCCTCACCCGTCCCCTAATCCTAAGCCGTACGCTAACACTAACGCGCGCCCTCACATGCACGCTCCCCCTAAAGCGTTGCCATACCCTCACCTGGACCCTAAACCGTCCCCGTCCCCTAACCCTAACCCTAGCCCGAACCCTAACCCTAACCCTTCCCCAAAGCCTGACCCTCACCCGTCCCCTAATCCTAACCCGTACGCTGACACTAACCCGCGCCCTCACACGCATGCTCCCCCTAAAGCGTTGCCGTACCCTCACCTGTACCCTAAACCGTCCCCGTCCCCTAACCCTAACCCTAGCCCGAACCCTAACCCTAACCCTTCCCCGAAGCCTGACCCTCACCCGTCCCCTAATCCTAACCCGTATGCTAACACTAACCCGCGCCCTCACACGCACGCTCCCCCTAAAGCGTTGCCGTACCCTCACCTGGACCCGAAACCGTCCCCGTCCCCTAACCCTAACCCTAGCCCGAACCCTAACCCTAACCCTTCCCCGAAGCCTAACCCTCACCCGTCCCCTAATCCTAACCCATACCCTAACACTAACCCGCGCCCTCACACGCACGCTCCCCCTAAAGCGTTGCCGTACCCTCACCTGGACCCTGAACCGTCCCCGTCCCCTAACCCTAACCCTAGCCCGAACCCTAACCCTAACCCTTCCCCGAAGCCTGACCCTCACCCGTCCCCTAATCCTAACCCGTACGCTAACACTAACCCGCACCCTCACACGCACGCTCCCCCTAAAGCGTTGCCGTACCCTTATCTGGACCCTAAACCGTCCCCGTCCCCGTCCCCTAACCCTAACCCTACCCCGAACCCTAACCGTAACCCTTCCCCGAAGCCTGACCCTCACCCGTCCCCTAATCCTAACCCGTACGCTAACATTAACCCGTGCCCTCACACGCACGCTCCCCCTAAAGCGTTGCCGTACCCTCACCTGGACCCGAAACCGTCCCCGTCCCCTAACCCTAACCCTAGCCCGAACCCTAACCCTAACCCTTCCCCGAAGCCTGACCCTCACCCGTCCCCTAATCCTAAACCATACGCTAACAATTACCCGCGCCCTCACACGCACGCTCCCCCTAAAGCGTTGCCGTACCCTCACCTGGACCCTAAACCGTCCCCGTCCCCTAACCCTAACCCTAGCCCAAAACCTAACCGTAACCCTTCCCCGAAGCCTGACCCTCACCCGTCCCCTAATCCTAACCCATACCCTAACACTAACCCGCGCCCTCACATGCACGCTCCCCCTAAAGCGTTGCCGTACCCTCACCTGGACCCTAAACCGTCCCCGTCCCCTAACCCTAACCCTAGCCCGAACCCTAACCCTAACTCTTCCCCGAAGCCTGACCCTCACCCGTCCCCTAATCCTAACCCGTACGCTAACACTAACCCGCGCCCTCACACGCACGCTCCCCCTAAAGCGTTGCCGTACCCTCACCTGGACCGTAAACCGTCCCCATCCCCTAACCCTAACCCTAGCCCGAACCCTAACCCTAACCCTTCCCCGAAGCCTGACCCTCACCCGTCCCCTAATCCTAACCCGTACGCTAACACTAACCCGCGCCCTCACACGCACGCTCCCCCTAAAGCGTTGCCGTACCCTCACCTGGACCCTAAACCGTCCCCGTCCCCTAACCCTAACCCTAGCCCGAACCCTAACCCTAACCCTTCCCCGAAGCCTGACCCTCACCCGTCCCCTAATCCTAACCCGTTCGCTAACACTAACCCGCGCCCTCACACGCACGCTCCCCCTAAAGCGTTGCCGTACCCTCACCTGGACCCTAAACCGTCCCCGTCCCCTAACCCTAACCCTAGCCCGAACCCTAACCCTAACCCTTCCCCGAAGCCTCACCCTCACCCGTCCCCTAATCCTAACCCATACCCTAACACTAACCCGCGCCCTCACACGCACGCTCCCCCTAAAGCGTTGCCGTACCCTCACCTGGACCCTAAACCGTCCCCGTCCCCTAACCCTAACCCTAGCCCGAACCCTAACCCTAACCCTTCCCCGAAGCCTGACCCTCACCCGTCCCCTAATCCTAAGCCGTACGCTAACACTAACCCGCACCCTCACATGCACGCTCCTCCTAAAGCGTTGCCGTACCCTCGCCTGGACCCTAAACCGTCCCCGTCCCCTAACCCTAACCCTAGCCCGAACCCTAACCCTAACCCTTCCCCGAAGCCTGACCCTCACCCGTCCCCTAATCCTAAGCCGTACGCTAACACTAACGCGCGCCCTCACATGCACGCTCCCCCTAAAGCGTTGCCATACCCTCACCTGGACCCTAAACCGTCCCCGTCCCCTAACCCTAACCCTAGCCCGAACCCTATCCCTAACCCTTCCCCAAAGCCTGACCCTCACCCGTCCCCTAATCCTAACCCGTACGCTGACACTAACCCGCGCCCTCACACGCATGCTCCCCCTAAAGCGTTGCCGTACCCTCACCTGTACCCTAAACCGTCCCCGTCCCCTAACCCTAACCCTAGCCCGAACCCTAACCCTAACCCTTCCCCGAAGCCTGACCCTCACCCGTCCCCTAATCCTAACCCGTATGCTAACACTAACCCGCGCCCTCACACGCACGCTCCCCCTAAAGCGTTGCCGTACCCTCACCTGGACCCGAAACCGTCCCCGTCCCCTAACCCTAACCCTAGCTCGAACCCTAACCCTAACCCTTCCCCGAAGCCTAACCCTCACCCGTCCCCTAATCCTAACCCATACCCTAACACTAACCCGCGCCCTCACACGCACGCTCCCCCTAAAGCGTTGCCGTACCCTCACCTGGACCCTAAACCGTCCCCGTCCCCTAACCCTAACCCTAGCCCAAAACCTAACCGTAACCCTTCCCCGAAGCCTGACCCTCACCCGTCCCCTAATCCTAACCCATACCCTAACACTAACCCGCGCCCTCACATGCACGCTCCCCCTAAAGCGTTGCCGTACCCTCACCTGGACCCTAAACCGTCCCCGTCCCCTAACCCTAACCCTAGCCCGAACCCTAACCCTAACTCTTCCCCGAAGCCTGACCCTCACCCGTCCCCTAATCCTAACCCGTACGCTAACACTAACCCGCGCCCTCACACGCACGCTCCCCCTAAAGCGTTGCCGTACCCTCACCTGGACCGTAAACCGTCCCCATCCCCTAACCCTAACCCTAGCCCGAACCCTAACCCTAACCCTTCCCCGAAGCCTGACCCTCACCCGTCCCCTAATCCTAACCCGTACGCTAACACTAACCCGCGCCCTCACACGCACGCTCCCCCTAAAGCGTTGCCGTACCCTCACCTGGACCCTAAACCGTCCCCGTCCCCTAACCCTAACCCTAGCCCGAACCCTAACCCTAACCCTTCCCCGAAGCCTGACCCTCACCCGTCCCCTAATCCTAACCCGTTCGCTAACACTAACCCGCGCCCTCACACGCACGCTCCCCCTAAAGCGTTGCCGTACCCTCACCTGGACCCTAAACCGTCCCCGTCCCCTAACCCTAACCCTAGCCCGAACCCTAACCCTAACCCTTCCCCGAAGCCTCACCCTCACCCGTCCCCTAATCCTAACCCATACCCTAACACTAACCCGCGCCCTCACACGCACGCTCCCACTAAAGCGTTGCCGTACCCTCACCTGGACCCTAAACCGTCCCCGTCCCCTAACCCTAACCCTAGCCCGAACCCTAACCCTAACCCTTCCCCGAAGCCTGACCCTCACCCGTACCCTAATCCTAACCCGTACGCTAACACTAACCCGCGCCCTCACACGCACGCTCCCCCTAAAGCGTTGCCGTACCCTCACCTGGACCCGAAACCGTCCCCGTCCCCTAACTCTAACCCTAGCCCGAACCCTAACCCTAACCCTTCCTGGAAGCCTAACCCTCACCCGTCCCCTAATCCTAACCCATACCCTAACACTAACCCGCGCCCTCACACGCACGCTCCCCCTAAAGCGTTGCCGTACCCTCACCTGGACCCTAAACCGTCCCCGTCCCCTAACCCTAACCCTAGCCCGAACCCTAACCCTAACCCTTCCCCGAAGCCTGACCCTCACCCGTCCCCTAATCCTAACCCGTACGCTAACACTAACCCGCGCCCTCACACGCACGCTCCCCCTGAAGCGTTGCCGTACCCTCACCTGGACCCTAAACCGTCCCCGTCCCCTAACCCTAACCCTAGCCCGAACCCTAACCCTAACACTTCCCCGAAGCCTGACCCTCACCCGTCCCCTAATCCTAACCCGTACGCTAACACTAACCCGCGCCCTCACACGCACGCTCCCCCTAAAGCGTTGCCGTACCCTCACCTGGACCCTAAACCATCCCCGTCCCCTAACCCTAACCCTAGCCCGAACCCTAACCCTAACCCTTCCCCGAAGCCTGACCCTCACCCGTCCCGTAATCCTCACCCGTACGCTAACACTAACCCGCGCCCTCACACGCACGCTCCCCCTAAAGCGTTGCCGTACCCTCACCTGGACCCGAAACCGTCCCCGTCCCCTAACCCTAACCCTAGCCCGAACCCTAACCCTAACCCTTCCCCGAAGCCTGACCCTCACCCGTCCCCTAATCCTAACCCATACGCTAACACTAACCCGCGCCCTCACATGCACGCTCCCCCTAAAGCGTTTCCGTACCCTCACCTGGACCCTAAACCGTCCCCGTCCCCTAACCCTAACCCTAGCCCGAACCGTAACCCTAACCCTTCCCCGAAGCCTGACCCTCTCCCGTCCCCTAATCCTAACCCGTACGCTGACACTAACCCACGCCCTCACACGCACGCTCCTCCTAAAGCGTTGCCGTACCCTCACCTGGACCCTAAACCGTCCCCGTCCTAACCCTAACCCTAGCCCGAACCCTAACCCTAACCCTTCCCCGAAGCCTGACCCTCACCCGTCCCCTAATCCTAACCCGTACGCTAACACTAACCCGCGCCCTCACACGCACGCTCCCCCTAAAGCGTTGCCGTACCCTCACCTGGACCATAAACCGTCCCCGTCCCCTAACCCTAACCCTAGCCCGAACCCTAACCCTAACCCTTCCCCGAAGCCTGACACTCACACGTCCCCTAATCCTAACCCATACCCTAACACTAACCCGCGCCCTCACACGCACGCTCCCCCTAAAGCGTTGCCGTACCCTCACCTGGACCCTAAACCGTCCCCGTCCCCTAACCCTAACCCTAGCCCGAACCCTAACCCTAACCCTTCCCCGAAGCCTGACCCTCACCCGTCCCCTAATCCTAACCCGTACGCTAACACTAACCCGCGCCCTCACACGCACGCTCCCCCTAAAGCGTTGCCGTACCCTCACCTGGACCCGAAACCGTCCCCGTCCCCTAACCCTAACCCTAGCCCGAACCCTAACCCTAACCCTTCCCCGAAGCCTAACCCTCACCCGTCCCCTAATCCTAACCCATACCCTAACACTAACCCGCGCCCTCACACGCACGCTCCCCCTAAAGCGTTGCCGTACCCTCACCTGGACCCTAAACCGTCCCCGTTCCCTAACCCTAACCCTAGCCCGAACCCTAACCGTAACCCTTCCCCGAAGCCTGACCCTCACCCGTCCCCTAATCCTAACCCGTACGCTAACACTAACCCGCACCCTCACACGCACGCTCCCCCTAAAGCGTTGCCGTACCCTTACCTGGACCCTAAACCGTCCCCGTCCCCGTCCCCTAACCCTAACCCTAGCCCGAACCCTAACCGTAACCCTTCCCCGAAGCCTGACCCTCACCCGTCCCCTAATCCTAACCCGTACGCTAACACTAACCCGCGCCCTCACACGCACGCTCCCCCTAAAGCGTTGCCGTACCCTCACCTGGACCGTAAACCGTCCCCATCCCCTAACCCTAACCCTAGCCCGAACCCTAACCCTAACCCTTCCCCGAAGCCTGACCCTCACCCGTCCCCTAATCCTAACCCGTACGCTAACACTAACCCGCGCCCTCACACGCACGCTCCCCCTAAAGCGTTGCCGTACCCTCACCTGGACCCTAATCCGTCCCCGTCCCCTAACCCTAACCCTAGCCCGAACCCTAACCCTAACCCTTCCCCGAAGCCTGACCCTCACCCGTCCCCTAATCCTAACCCGTTCGCTAACACTAACCCGCGCCCTCACACGCACGCTCCCCCTAAAGCGTTGCCGTACCCTCACCTGGACCCTAAACCGTCCCCGTCCCCTAACCCTAACCCTAGCCCGAACCCTAAACCTAACCCTTCCCCGAAGCCTCACCCTCACCCGTCCCCTAATCCTAACCCATATCCTAACACTAACCCGCGCCCTCACACGCACGCTCCCCCTAAAGCGTTGCCGTACCCTCACCTGGACCCTAAACCGTCCCCGTCCCCTAACCCTAACCCTAGCCCGAACCCTAACCCTAACCCTTCCCCGAAGCCTGACCCTCACCCGTACCCTAATCCTAACCCGTACGCTAACACTAACCCGCGCCCTCACACGCACGCTCCCCCTAAAGCGTTGCCGTACCCTCACCTGGACCCGAAACCGTCCCCGTCCCCTAACTCTAACCCTAGCCCGAACCCTAACCCTAACCCTTCCTGGAAGCCTAACCCTCACCCGTCCCCTAATCCTAACCCATACCCTAACACTAACCCGCGCCCTCACACGCACGCTCCCCCTAAAGCGTTGCCGTACCCTCACCTGGACCCTAAACCGTCCCCGTCCCCTAACCCTAACCCTAGCCCGAACCCTAACCCTAACCCTTCCCCGAAGCCTGACCCTCACCCGTCCCCTAATCCTAACCCGTACGCTAACACTAACCCGCGCCCTCACACGCACGCTCCCCCTGAAGCGTTGCCGTACCCTCACCTGGACCCTAAACCGTCCCCGTCCCCTAACCCTAACCCTAGCCCGAACCCTAACCCTAACACTTCCCCGAAGCCTGACCCTCACCCGTCCCCTAATCCTAACCCGTACGCTAACACTAACCCGCGCCCTCACACGCACGCTCCCCCTAAAGCGTTGCCGTACCCTCACCTGGACCCTAAACCATCCCCGTCCCCTAACCCTAAACCTAGCCCGAAACCTAACCCTAACCCTTCCCCGAAGCCTGACCCTCACCCGTCCCGTAATCCTCACCCGTACGCTAACACTAACCCGCGCCCTCACACGCACGCTCCCCCTAAAGCGTTGCCGTACCCTCACCTGGACCCGAAACCGTCCCCGTCCCCTAACCCTAACCCTAGCCCGAACCCTAACCCTAACCCTTCCCCGAAGCCTGACCCTCACCCGTCCCCTAATCCTAACCCATACGCTAACACTAACCTGCGCCCTCACATGCACGCTCCCCCTAAAGCGTTTCCGTACCCTCACCTGGACCCTAAACCGTCCCCGTCCCCTAACCCTAACCCTAGCCCGAACCGTAACCCTAACCCTTCCCCGAAGCCTGACCCTCTCCCGTCCCCTAATCCTAACCCGTACGCTGACACTAACCCGCGCCCTCACACGCACGCTCCTCCTAAAGCGTTGCCGTACCCTCACCTGGACCCTAAACCGTCCCCGTCCTAACCCTAACCCTAGCCCGAACCCTAACCCTAACCCTTCCCCGAAGCCTGACCCTCACCCGTCCCCTAATCCTAACCCGTACGCTAACACTAACCCGCGCCCTCACACGCACGCTCCCCCTAAAGCGTTGCCGTACCCTCACCTGGACCATAAACCGTCCCCGTCCCCTAACCCTAACCCTAGCCCGAACCCTAACCCTAACCCTTCCCCGAAGCCTGACCCTCACACGTCCCCTAATCCTAACCCATACCCTAACACTAACCCGCGCCCTCACACGCACGCTCCCCCTAAAGCGTTGCCGTACCCTCACCTGGACCCTAAACCGTCCCCGTCCCCTAACCCTAACCCTAGCCCGAACCCTAACCCTAACCCTTCCCCGAAGCCTGACCCTCACCCGTCCCCTAATCCTAACCCGTACGCTAACACTAACCCGCGCCCTCACACGCACGCTCCCCCTAAAGCGTTGCCGTACCCTCACCTGGACCCGAAACCGTCCCCGTCCCCTAACCCTAACCCTAGCCCGAACCCTAACCCTAACCCTTCCCCGAAGCCTAACCCTCACCCGTCCCCTAATCCTAACCCATACCCTAACACTAACCCGCGCCCTCACACGCACGCTCCCCCTAAAGCGTTGCCGTACCCTCACCTGGACCCTAAACCGTCCCCGTCCCCTAACCCTAACCCTAGCCCGAACCCTAACCCTAACCCTTCCCCGAAGCCTGACCCTCACCCGTCCCGTAATCCTAACCCGTACGCTAACACTAACCCGCGCCCTCACACGCACGCTCCCCCTAAAGCGTTGCCGTATCCTCACCTGGACCCTAAACCGTCCCCGTCCCCTAACCCTAACCCGAGCCCGAACCCTAACCCTAACCCTTCCCCGAAGCCTGAACCTCACCAGTCCCCTAATCCTAACCCGTACGCTAACACTAACCCGCGCCCTCACACGCACGCTCCCCCTAAAGCGTTGCCGTACCCTCACCTGGACCCTAAACCGTCCCCGTCCCCTAACCCTAACCCTAGCCCGAACCCTAACCCTAACCCTTCCCCGAAGCCTGACCCTCACCCGTCCCCTAATCCTAACCCGTACGCTAACACTAACCCGCGCTCTCACACGCACGCTCCCCCTAAAGCGTTGCCGTACCCTCACCTGGACCCTAAACCGTCCCCATCCCCTAACCCTAACCCTAGCCCGAACCCTAACCCTAACCCTTCCCCGAAGCCTGACCCTCACCCGTCCCCTAATCCTAACCCGTACGCTAACACTAACCCGCGCCCTCACACGCACGCTCCCCCTAAAGCGTTGCCGTACCCTCACCTGGACCCTGAACCGTCCCCGTCCCCTAACCCTAACCCTAGCCCGAACCCTAACCCTAAACCTTCCCCGAAGCCTGACCCTCACCCGTCCCCTAATCCTCACCCGTACGCTAACACTAACCCGCACCCTCACACGCACGCTCCCCCTAAAGCGTTGCCGTACCCTTACCTGGACCCTAAACCGTCCCCGTCCCCGTCCCCTAACCCTAACCCTACCCCGAACCCTAACCGTAACCCTTCCCCGAAGCCTGACCCTCACCCGTCCCCTAATCCTAACCCGTACGCTAACATTAACCCGTGCCCTCACACGCACGCTCCCCCTAAAGCGTTGCCGTACCCTCACCTGGACCCGAAACCGTCCCCGTCCCCTAACCCTAACCCTAGCCCGAACCCTAACCCTAACCCTTCCCCGAAGCCTGACCCTCACCCGTCCCCTAATCCTAAACCATACGCTAACAATTACCCGCGCCCTCACACGCACGCTCCCCCTAAAGCGTTGCCGTACCCTCACCTGGACCCTAAACCGTCCCCGTCCCCTAACCCTAACCCTAGCCCAAAACCTAACCGTAACCCTTCCCCGAAGCCTGACCCTCACCCGTCCCCTAATCCTAACCCATACCCTAACACTAACCCGCGCCCTCACATGCACGCTCCCCCTAAAGCGTTGCCGTACCCTCACCTGGACCCTAAACCGTCCCCGTCCCCTAACCCTAACCCTAGCCCGAACCCTAACCCTAACTCTTCCCCGAAGCCTGACCCTCACCCGTCCCCTAATCCTAACCCGAACGCTAACACTAACCCGCGCCCTCACACGCACGCTCCCCCTAAAGCGTTGCCGTACCCTCACCTGGACCGTAAACCGTCCCCATCCCCTAACCCTAACCCTAGCCCGAACCCTAACCCTAACCCTTCCCCGAAGCCTGACCCTCACCCGTACCCTAATCCTAACCCGTACGCTAACACTAACCCGCGCCCTCACACGCACGCTCCCCCTAAAGCGTTGCCGTACCCTCACCTGGACCCTAAACCGTCCCCGTCCCCTAACCCTAACCCTAGCCCGAACCCTAACCCTAACCCTTCCCCGAAGCCTGACCCTCACCCGTCCCCTAATCCTAACCCGTTCGCTAACACTAACCCGCGCCCTCACACGCACGCTCCCCCTAAAGCGTTGCCGTACCCTCACCTGGACCCTAAACCGTCCCCGTCCCCTAACCCTAACCCTAGCCCGAACCCTAACCCTAACCCTTCCCCGAAGCCTCACCCTCACCCGTCCCCTAATCCTAACCCATACCCTAACACTAACCCGCGCCCTCACACGCACGCTCCCCCTAAAGCGTTGCCGTACCCTCACCTGGACCCTAAACCGTCCCCGTCCCCTAACCCTAACCCTAGCCCGAACCCTAACCCTAAGCCTTCCCCGAAGCCTGACCCTCACCCGTACCCTAATACTAACCCGTACGCTAACACTAACCCACGCCCTCACACGCACGCTCCCCCTAAAGCGTTGCCGTACCCTCACCTGGACCCGAAACCGTCCCCGTCCCCTAACCCTAACCCTAGCCCGAACCCTAACCCTAACCCTTCCTGGAAGCCTAACCCTCACCCGTCCCCTAATCCTAACCCATACCCTAACACTAACCCGCGCCCTCACACGCACGCTCCCCCTAAAGCGTTGCCGTACCCTCACCTGGACCCTAAACCGTCCCCGTCCCCTAACCCTAACCCTAGCCCGAACCCTAACCCTAACCCTTCCCCGAAGCCTGACCCTCACCCGTCCCCTAATCCTAACCCGTACGCTAACACTAACCCGCGCCCTCACACGCACGCTCCCCCTGAAGCGTTGCCGTACCCTCACCTGGACCCTAAACCGTCCCCGTCCCCTAACCCTAACCCTAGCCCGAACCCTAACCCTAACACTTCCCCGAAGCCTGACCCTCACCCGTCCCCTAATCCTAACCCGTACGCTAACACTAACCCGCGCCCTCACACGCACGCTCCCCCTAAAGCGTTGCCGTACCCTCACCTGGACCCTAAACCATCCCCGTCCCCTAACCCTAACCCTAGCCCGAACCCTAACCCTAACCCTTCCCCGAAGCCTGACCCTCACCCGTCCCGTAATCCTCACCCGTACGCTAACACTAACCCGCGCCCTCACACGCACGCTCCCCCTAAAGCGTTGCCGTACCCTCACCTGGACCCGAAACCGTCCCCGTCCCCTAACCCTAACCCTAGCCCGAACCCTAACCCTAACCCTTCCCCGAAGCCTGACCCTCACCCGTCCCCTAATCCTAACCCATACGCTAACACTAACCCGCGCCGTCACATGCACGCTCCCCCTAAAGCGTTTCCGTACCATCACCTGGACCCTAAACCGTCCCCGTCCCCTAACCCTAACCCTAGCCCGAACTGTAACCCTAAACCTTCCCCGAAGCCTGACCCTCTCCCGTCCCCTAATCCTAACCCGTACGCTGACACTAACCCGTGCCCTCACACGCACGCTCCTCCTAAAGCGTTGCCGTACCCTCACCTGGACCCTAAACCGTCCCCGTCCTAACCCTAACCCTAGCCCGAACCCTAACCCTAACCCTTCCCCGAAGCCTGACCCTCACCCGTCCCCTAATCCTAACCCGTACGCTAACACTAACCCGCGCCCTCACACGCACGCTCCCCCTAAAGCGTTGCCGTACCCTCACCTGGACCATAAACCGTCCCCGTCCCCTAACCCTAACCCTAGCCCGAACCCTAACCCTAACCCTTCCCCGAAGCCTGACCCTCACACGTCCCCTAATCCTAACCCATACCCTAACACTAACCCGCGCCCTCACACGCACGCTCCCCCTAAAGCGTTGCCGTACCCTCACCTGGACCCTAAACCGTCCCCGTCCCCTAACCCTAACCCTAGCCCGAACCCTAACCCTAACCCTTCCCCGAAGCCTGACCCTCACCCGTCCCCTAATCCTAACCCGTACGCTAACACTAACCCGCGCCCTCACACGCACGCTCCCCCTAAAGCGTTGCCGTACCCTCACCTGGACCCGAAACCGTCCCCGTCCCCTAACCCTAACCCTAGCCCGAACCCTAACCCTAACCCTTCCCCGAAGCCTAACCCTCACCCGTCCCCTAATCCTAACCCATACCCTAACACTAACCCGCGCCCTCACACGCACGCTCCCCCTAAAGCGTTGCCGTACCCTCACCTGGACCCTAAACCGTCCCCGTCCCCTAACCCTAACCCTAGCCCGAACCCTAACCCTAACCCTTCCCCGAAGCCTGACCCTCACCCGTCCCCTAATCCTAACCCGTAGGCTAACACTAACCCGCACCCTCACACGCACGCTCCCCCTAAAGCGTTGCCGTACCCTTACCTGGACCCTAAACCGTCCACGTCCCCGTCCCCTAACCCTAACCCTAGCCCGAACCCTAACCGTAACCCTTCCCCGAAGCCTGACCCTCACCCGTCCCCTAATCCTAACCCGTACGCTAACATTAACCCGTGCCCTCACACGCACGCTCCCCCTAAAGCGTTGCCGTACCCTCACCTGGACCCTAAACCGTCCCCGTCCCCTAACCCTAACCCTAGCCCGAACCCTAACCCTAACCCTTCCCCGAAGCCTGACCCTCACCCGTCCCCTAATCCTAAACCATACGCTAACACTTACCCGCGCCCTCACACGCACGCTCCCCCTAAAGCGTTGCCGTACCCTCACCTGGACCCTAAACCGTCCCCGTCCCCTAACCATAACCCTAGCCCGAACCGTAACCCTAACCCTTCCCCGAAGCCTGACCCTCACCCGTCCCCTAATCCTAACCCGTACGCTAACACTAACCCGCGCCCTCACACGCACGCTCCCCCTAAAGCGTTGCCGTATCCTCACCTGGACCCTAAACCGTCCCCGTCCCCTAACCCTAACCCGAGCCCGAACCCTAACCCTAACCCTTCCCCGAAGCCTGAACCTCACCCGTCCCCTAATCCTAACCCGTACGCTAACACTAACCCGCGCCCTCACACGCACGCTCCCCATAAAGCGTTGCCGTACCCTCACCTGGACCCTAAACCGTCCCCGTCCCCTAACCCTAACCCTAGCCCGAACCCTAACCGTAACCCTTCCCCGAAGCCTGACCCTCACCCATCCCCTAATCCTAACCCATACCCTAACACTAACCCGCGCCCTCACATGCACGCTCCCCCTAAAGCGTTGCCGTACCCTCACCTGGACCCTAAACCGTCCCCGTCCCCTAACCCTAACCCTAGCCCGAACCCTAACCCTAACCCTTCCCCGAAGCCTGACCCTCACCCGTCCCCTAATCCTAACCCGTACGCTAACACTAACCCGCGCTCTCACACGCACGCTCCCCCTAAAGCGTTGCCGTACCCTCACCTGGACCCTAAACCGTCCCCATCCCCTAACCCTAACCCTAGCCCGAACCCTAACCCTAACCCTTCCCCGAAGCCTGACCCTCACCCGTCCCCTAATCCTAACCCGTACGCTAACACTAACCCGCGCCCTCACACGCACGCTCCCCCTAAAGCGTTGCCGTACCCTCACCTGGACCCTAAACCGTCCCCGTCCCCTAACCCTAACCCTAGCCCGAACCCTAACCCTAAGCCTTCCCCGAAGCCTGACCCTCACCCGTCCCCTAATCCTAACCCGTACGCTAACACTAACCCGCGCCCTCACACGCACGCTCCCCCTAAAGCGTTGCCGTACCCTCACCTGGACCCTAAACCGTCCCCGTACCCTAACACTAACCCTAGCCCGAACCCTAACCCTAACCCTTCCCCGAAGCCTGACCCTCACCCGTCCCCTAATCCTAACCCATACCCTAACACTAACCCACGCCCTCACACGCACGCTCCCCCTAAAGCGTTGCCGTACCCTCACCTGGACCCTAAACCGTCCCCGTCCCCTAACCCTAACCCTAGCCCGAACCCTAACCCTTACACTTCCCCGAAGCCTGACCCTCACCCGTCCCCTAATCCTAAGCCGTACGCTAACACTATCGCGCGCCCTCACACGCACGCTCCCCCTAAAGCGTTGCCGTACCCTCACCTGTACCCTAAACCGTCCCCGTCCCCTAACCCTAACCCTAGCCCGAACCCTAACCCTAACCCTTCCCCGAAGCCTGACCCTCACCCGTCCCCTAATCCTAACCCGTACGCTAACACTAACCGGCGCCCTCACATGCACGCTCCCCCTAAAGCGTTGCCGTACCCTCACCTGGACCCTAAACCGTCCCCGTCACCTAAACCTAACCCTAGCCCAAACCCTAACCCTAACCCTTCCCCGAAGCCTGACCCTCACCCGTCCCCTAATCCTAACCCGTACGCTAACACTAACCCGCGCCCTCACACGCACGCTCCCCCTAAAGCGTTGCCGTACCCTCACCTGGACCCTAAACCGTCCCCGTCCCCTAACCCTAACCCTAGCCCGAACCCTAACCCTAACCCTTCCCCGAAGCCTGACCCTCACCCGTCCCCTAATCCTAACCCGTACCCTAACACTAACCCACGCCCTCACACGCACGCTCCCCCTAAATCGTTGCCGTACCCTCACCTGGACCCTAAACCGTCCCCGTCCCCTAACCCTAACCCTAGCCCGAACCCTAACCCTAACACTTCCCCGAAGCCTGACCCTCACCCGTCCCCTAATCCTAACCCGTACGCTAACACTAACCCGCGCCCTCACACGCACGCTCCCCCTAAAGCGTTGCCGTACCCTCACCTGGACCCTAAACCGTCCCCGTCCCCTAACCCTAACCCTAGCCCGAACCCTAACCCTAACCCTTCCCCGAAGCCTGACCCTCACCCGTCCCTTAATCCTAACCCGTACGCTAACACTAACCCGCGCCCTCACACGCACGCTCCCCCTAAAGCGTTGCCGTACCCTCACCTGGACCCTAAACCGTCCCCGTCCCCTAACCCTAACCCTAGCCCGAACCCTAACCCTAACCCTTCCCCGAAGCCTGACCCTCACCCGTCCCCTAATCCTAACCCGTTCGCTAACACTAACCCGCGCCCTCACACGCACGCTCCCCCTAAAGCGTTGCCGTACCCTCACCTGGACCCTAAACCGTCCCCGTCCCCTAACGCTAACCCTAGCCCGAATCCTAACCCTAACCCTTCCCCGAAGCCTGACCCTCACCCGTCCCCTAATCATACCACGTACGCTAACACTAACCCGCGCCCTCACACGCACGCTCCCCCTAAAGCGTTGCTGTACCCTCACTTGGACCCTAAACCGTCCCCGTCCCCTAACCCTAACCCTAGCCCGAACCCTAACCCTAACACTTCCCCGAAGCCTGACCCACACCCGTCCCCTAATCCTAACCCGTACGCTAACACTAACCCGCGCCCTCACACGCACGCTCCCCCTAAAGCGTTGCCGTACCCTCACCTGGACCCTAAACCATCCCCGTCCCCTAACCCTAACCCTAGCCCGAACCCTAACCCTAACCCTTCCCCGAAGCCTGACCCTCACCCGTCCCGTAATCCTCACCCGTACGCTTACACTAACCCGCGCCCTCACACGCACGCTCCCCCTAAAGCGTTGCCGTACCCTCACCTGGACCCTAAACCGTCCCCGTCCCCTAACCCTAACCCTAGCCCGAACCCTAACCCTAACCCTTCCCCGAAGCCTGACCCTCACCCGTCCCCTAATCCTAACCCGTACGCTAAATCTAACCCGCGCCCTCACACGCACGCTCCCCCTAAAGCGTTGCCGTACCCTCACCTAGACCCTAAACCGTCCCCGTCCCCTAACCCTAACCCTAGCCCGAACCCTAACCCTAACCCTTCCCCGAAGCCTGACCCTCACCCGTCCCCTAATCCTAACCCATACCCTAACACTAACCCGCGCCCTCACATGCACGCTCCCCCTAAAGCGTTGCCGTACCCTCACCTGGACCCTAAACCGTCCCCGTCCCCTAACCCTAACCCTAGCCCGAACCCTAACCCTAACCCTTCCCCGAAGCCTGACCCTCACCCGTCCCCTAATCCTAACCCGTACGCTAACACTAACCCGTGCCCTCACACGCATGCTCCCCCTAAAGCGTTGCCGTACCCTCAGCTGGACCCTAAACCGTCCCCGTCCCCTAACCCTAACCCTAGCCAGAACCCTAACCCTAACCCTTCCCCGAAGCCTGACCCTCACCCGTCCCCTAATCCTAACCCGTACGCTAACACTAACCCGCGCCCTCAAACGCACGCTCCCCCTAAAGCGTGTCCGTACCCTCACCTGGACCCTAAAACGTCCCCGTACCCTAACACTAACCCTAGCCCGAACCCTAACCCTAATCCTTCCCCGAAGCCTGACCCTCACCCGTCCCCTAATCCTAACCCATACCCTAACACTAACCCACGCCCTCACACGCACGATCCCCCTAAAGCGTTGCCGTACCCTCACCTGGACCCTAAACCGTCCCCGTCCCCTAACCCTAACCCTAGCCCGAACCCTAACCCTTACCCTTCCCCGAAGCCTGACCCTCACCCGTCCCCTAATCCTAAGCCGTACGCTAACACTATCGCGCGCCCTCACACGCACGCTCCCCCTAAAGCGTTGCCGTACCCTCACCTGGACCCTAAACCGTCCCCGTCCCCTAACCCTAACCCTAGCCCGAACCCTAACCCTAACCCTTCCCCGAAGCCTGACCCTCACCCGTCCCCTAATCCTAACCCGTACGCTAACACTAACCCGCGCCCTCACACGCACGCTCCCCCTAAAGCATTGCCGTACCCTCACCTGGACCCTAAACCGTCCCCGTCCCCTAACCCTAACCCTAGCCCGAACCCTAACCCTAACCCTTCCCCGAAGCCTGACCCTCACCCGTCCCCTAATCCTAACCCGTACGCTAACACTAACCTGCGCCCTCACACGCACGCTCCCCCTAAAGCGTTGCCGTACCCTCACCTGGACCCTAAACCGTCCCCGTCCCCTAACCCTAACCCTAGCCCGAACCCTAACCCTAACCCTTCCCCGAAGCCTGACCCTCACCCGTCCCCTAATCCTAACCCATACCCTAACACTTACCCGCGCCCTCACATGCACGCTCCCCCTAAAGCGTTGCCGTACCCTCACCTGGACCCTAAACCGTCCCCGTCCCCTAACCCTAACCCTAGCCTGAACCCTAACCCTAACCCTTCCCCGAAGCCTGACCCTCACCCGTCCCCTAATCCTAACCCGTACACTAACACTAACCCGCGCCCTCACACGCACGCTCCCCCTAAAGCGTTGCCGTACCCTCACCTGGACCCTAAACCGTCCCCGTCCCCTAACCCTAACCCTAGCCCGAACCCTAACCCTAACCCTTCCCCGAAGCCTGACCCTCACCCGTCCCCTAATCCTAACCCGTACGCTAACACTAACCCGCGCCCTCACACGCACGCTCCCCCTAAAGCATTGCCGTACCCTCACCTGGACCCTAAACCGTCCCCGTCCCCTAACCCTAACCCTAGCCCGAACCCTAACCCTAACCCTTCCCCGAAGCCTGACCCTCACCCGTCCCCTAATCCTAACCCGTACGCTAACACTAACCCGCGCCCTCACACGCACGCTCCCCCTGAAGCGTTGCCGTACCCTCACCTGGACCCTAAACCGTCCCCGTCCCCTAACCCTAACCCTAGCCCGAACCCTAACCCTAACACTTCCCCGAAGCCTGACCCTCACCCGTCCCCTAATCCTAACCCGTACGCTAACACTAACCCGCGCCCTCACACGCACGCTCCCCCTAAAGCGTTGCCGTACCCTCACCTGGACCCTAAACCATCCCCGTCCCCTAACCCTAACCCTAGCCCGAACCCTAACCCTAACCCTTCCCCGAAGCCTGACCCTCACCCGTCCCGTAATCCTCACCCGTACGCTAACACTAACCCGCGCCCTCACACGCACGCTCCCCCTAAAGCGTTGCCGTACCCTCACCTGGACCCGAAACCGTCCCCGTCCCCTAACCCTAACCCTAGCCCGAACCCTAACCCTAACCCTTCCCCGAAGCCTGACCCTCACCCGTCCCCTAATCCTAACCCATACGCTAACACTAACCCGCGCCCTCACATGCACGCTCCCCCTAAAGCGTTTCCGTACCATCACCTGGACCCTAAACCGTCCCCGTCCCCTAACCCTAACCCTAGCCCGAACCGTAACCCTAAACCTTCCCCGAAGCCTGACCCTCTCCCGTCCCCTAATCCTAACCCGTACGCTGACACTAACCCGCGCCCTCACACGCACGCTCCTCCTAAAGCGTTGCCGTACCCTCACCTGGACCCTAAACCGTCCCCGTCCTAACCCTAACCCTAGCCCGAACCCTAACCCTAACCCTTCCCCGAAGCCTGACCCTCACCCGTCCCCTAATCCTAACCCGTACGCTAACACTAACCCGCGCCCTCACATGCACGCTCCCCCTAAAGCGTTGCCGTACCCTCACCTGGACCATAAACCGTCCCCGTCCCCTAACCCTAACCCTAGCCCGAACCCTAACCCTAACCCTTCCCCGAAGCCTGACCCTCACACGTCCCCTAATCCTAACCCATACCCTAACACTAACCCGCGCCCTCACACGCACGCTCCCCCTAAAGCGTTGCCGTACCCTCACCTGGACCCTAAACCGTCCCCGTCCCCTAACCCTAACCCTAGCCCGAACCCTAACCCTAACCCTTCCCCGAAGCCTGACCCTCACCCGTCCCCTAATCCTAACCCGTACGCTAACACTAACCCGCGCCCTCACACGCACGCTCCCCCTAAAGCGTTGCCGTACCCTCACCTGGACCCGAAACCGTCCCCGTCCCCTAACCCTAACCCTAGCCCGAACCCTAACCCTAACCCTTCCCCGAAGCCTAACCCTCACCCGTCCCCTAATCCTAACCCATACCCTAACACTAACCCGCGCCCTCACACGCACGCTCCCCCTAAAGCGTTGCCGTACCCTCACCTGGACCCTAAACCGTCCCCGTCCCCTAACCCTAACCCTAGCCCGAACCCTAACCCTAACCCTTCCCCGAAGCCTGACCCTCACCCGTCCCCTAATCCTAACCCGTACGCTAACACTAACCCGCACCCTCACACGCACGCTCCCCCTAAAGCGTTGCCGTACCCTTACCTGGACCCTAAACCGTCCCCGTCCCCGTCCCCTAACCCTAACCCTAGCCCGAACCCTAACCGTAACCCTTCCCCGAAGCCTGACCCTCACCCGTCCCCTAATCCTAACCCGTACGCTAACATTAACCCGTGCCCTCACACGCACGCTCCCCCTAAAGCGTTGCCGTACCCTCACCTGGACCCGAAACCGTCCCCGTCCCCTAACCCTAACCCTAGCCCGAACCCTAACCCTAACCCTTCCCCGAAGCCTGACCCTCACCCGTCCCCTAATCCTAAACCATACGCTAACACTTACCCGCGCCCTCACACGCACGCTCCCCCTAAAGCGTTGCCGTACCCTCACCTGGACCCTAAACCGTCCCCGTCCCCTAACCATAACCCTAGCCCGAACCGTAACCCTAACCCTTCCCCGAAGCCTGACCCTCACCCGTCCCCTAATCCTAACCCGTACGCTAACACTAACCCGCGCCCTCACACGCACGCTCCCCCTAAAGCGTTGCCGTATCCTCACCTGGACCCTAAACCGTCCCCGTCCCCTAACCCTAACCCGAGCCCGAACCCTAACCCTAACCCTTCCCCGAAGCCTGAACCTCACCCGTCCCCTAATCCTAACCCGTACGCTAACACTAACCCGCGCCCTCACACGCACGCTCCCCCTAAAGCGTTGCCGTACCCTCACCTGGACCCTAAACCGTCCCCGTCCCCTAACCCTAACCCTAGCCCGAACCCTAACCGTAACCCTTCCCCGAAGCCTGACCCTCACCCATCCCCTAATCCTAACCCATACCCTAACACTAACCCGCGCCCTCACATGCACGCTCCCCCTAAAGCGTTGCCGTACCCTCACCTGGACCCTAAACCGTCCCCGTCCCCTAACCCTAACCCTAGCCCGAACCCTAACCCTAACCCTTCCCCGAAGCCTGACCCTCACCCGTCCCCTAATCCTAACCCGTACGCTAACACTAACCCGCGCTCTCACACGCACGCTCCCCCTAAAGCGTTGCCGTACCCTCACCTGGACCCTAAACCGTCCCCATCCCCTAACCCTAACCCTAGCCCGAACCCTAACCCTAACCCTTCCCCGAAGCCTGACCCTCACCCGTCCCCTAATCCTAACCCGTACGCTAACACTAACCCGCGCCCTCACACGCACGCTCCCCCTAAAGCGTTGCCGTACCCTCACCTGGACCCTAAACCGTCCCCGTCCCCTAACCCTAACCCTAGCCCGAACCCTAACCCTAAGCCTTCCCCGAAGCCTGACCCTCACCCGTCCCCTAATCCTAACCCGTACGCTAACACTAACCCGCGCCCTCACACGCACGCTCCCCCTAAAGCGTTGCCGTACCCTCACCTGGACCCTAAACCGTCCCCGTACCCTAACACTAACCCTAGCCCGAACCCTAACCCTAACCCTTCCCCGAAGCCTGACCCTCACCCGTCCCCTAATCCTAACCCATACCCTAACACTAACCCACGCCCTCACACGCACGCTCCCCCTAAAGCGTTGCCGTACCCTCACCTGGACCCTAAACCGTCCCCGTCCCCTAACCCTAACCCTAGCCCGAACCCTAACCCTTACACTTCCCCGAAGCCTGACCCTCACCCGTCCCCTAATCCTAAGCCGTACGCTAACACTATCGCGCGCCCTCACACGCACGCTCCCCCTAAAGCGTTGCCGTACCCTCACCTGTACCCTAAACCGTCCCCGTCCCCTAACCCTAACCCTAGCCCGAACCCTAACCCTAACCCTTCCCCGAAGCCTGACCCTCACCCGTCCCCTAATCCTAACCCGTACGCTAACACTAACCGGCGCCCTCACACGCACGCTCCCCCTAAAGCGTTGCCGTACCCTCACCTGGACCCTAAACCGTCCCCGTCCCCTAACCCTAACCCTAGCCCGAACCCTAACCCTAACCCTTCCCCGAAGCCTGACCCTCACCCGTCCCCTAATCCTAACCCATACCCTAACACTAACCCGCGCCTTCACACGCACGCTCCCCCTAAAGCGTTGCCGTACCCTCACCTGGACCCTAAACCGTCCCCGTCCCCTAACCCTAACCCTAGCCTGAACCCTAACCCTAACCCTTCCCCGAAGCCTGACCCTCACCCGTCCCCTAATCCTAACCCGTACACTAACACTAACCCGCGCCCTCACACGCACGCTCCCCCTAAAGCGTTGCCGTACCCTCACCTGGACCCTAAACCGTCCCCGTCCCCTAACCCTAACCCTAGCCCGAACCCTAACCCTAACCCTTCCCCGAACCCTGACCCTCACCCGTCCCCTAATCCTAACCCGTACGCTAACACTAACCCGCTCCCTCACACGCACGCTCCACCTAAAGCGTTGCCGTACCCTCACCTGGACCCTAAACCGTCCACGTCCCCTAACCCTAACCCTAGCCCGAACCCTAACCCTAACCCTTCCCCGAAGCCTGACCCTCACCCGTCCCCTAATCCTAACCCATACCCTAACACTAACCCGCGCCCTCACACGCACGCTCCCCCTAAAGCGTTGCCGTACCCTCACCTGGACCCTAAACCGTCCCCGTCCCCTAACCCTAACCCTAGCCTGAACCCTAACCCTAACCCTTCCCCGAAGCCTGACCCTCACCCGTCCCCTAATCCTAACCCATACCCTAACACTAACCCGCGCCCTCACACGCACGCTCCCCCTAAAGCGTTGCCGTACCCTCACCTGGACCCTAAACCGTCCCCGTCACCTAACCCTAACCCTAGCCCGAACCCTAACCCTAACCCTTCCCCGAAGCCTGACCCTCACCCGTCCCCTAATCCTAACCCGTACGCTAACACTAACCCGCGCCCTCACATGCACGCTCCCCCTAAAGCGTTGCCGTACCCTCACCTGGACCCTAAACCGTCCCCATCCCCTAACACTAACCCTAGCCCGAACCCTAACCCTAACCCTTCCCCGAAGCCTGACCCTCACCCGTCCCCTAATCCTAACCCGTACGCTAACACTAACCCGCACCCTCACACGCACGCTCCCCCTAAAGCTTTGCCGTACCCTTACCTGGACCCTAAACCGTCCCCGTCCCCGTCCCCTAACCCTAACCCTAGCCCGAACCCTAACCGTAACACTTCCCCGAAGCCTGACCCTCACCCGTCCCCTAATCCTAACCCGTACCCTAACACTAACCCGCGCCCTCACACGCACGCTCCCCCTAAAGCGTTGCCGTACCCTCACCTGGACCCTAAACCGTCCCCGTCCCCTAACCCTAACCCTAGCCCGAACCCTAACCCTAACTCTTCCCCGAAGCCTGACCCTCACCCGTCCCCTAATCCTAACCCGTACGCTAACACTAACCCGCGCCCTCACACGCACGCTCCCTATAAAGCGTTGCCGTACCCTCACCTGGACCCTAAACCGTCCCCGTCCCCTAACCCTAACCCTAGCCCAAACCCTATCCCTAACCCTTCCCCGAAGCCTGACCCTCACCCGACCCCTAATCCTAACCCATACCCTAACACTAACCCGCGCCCTCACACGCACGCTCCCCCTAAAGCGTTGCCGTACCCTCACCTGGACCCTAAACCGTCCCCGTCCCCTAACCCTAACCCTAGCCCGAACCCTAACCCTAACCCTTCCCCGAAGCCTGACCCTCACCCGTCCCCTAATCCTTACCCGTACGCTAACACTAACCCGCGCCCTCACATGCACTCTCCCCCTAAAGCGTTGCCGTACCCTCACCTGGACCCTAAACCGTCCCCGTCCCCTAACCCTAACCCTAGCCCGAACCCTAACCCTAACCCTTCCCCGAAGCCTGACCCTCACCCGTCCCCTAATCCTAACCCGTACCCTAACACTAACCCGCGCCCTCACACGCACGCTCCCCCTAAAGCGTTGCCGTACCCTCACCTGGACCCTAAACCGTCCCCGTCCCCTAACCCTAACCCTAGCCCGAACCCTAACCCTAACCCTTCCCCGAAGCCTGACCCTCACCCGTCCCCTAATCCTAACCCGTACGCTAACACTAACCCGCGCCCTCACACGCACGCTCCCCCTAAAGCGTTGCCGTACCCTCACCTGGACCCTAAACCGTCCCCGTCCCCTAACCCTAACCCTAGCCCGAACCCTAACCCTAACCCTTCCCCGAAGCCTGACCCTCACCCGTCCCCTAATCCTAACCCGTACGCTAACACTAACCCGCGCCCTCACACGCACGCTCCCCCTAAAGCGTTGCCGTACCCTCACCTGGACCCTAAACCGTCCCCGTCCCCTAACCCTAACCCTAGCCTGAACCCTAACCCTAACCCTTCCCCGAAGCCTGACCCTCACCCGTCCCCTAATCCTAACCCGTACACTAACACTAACCCGCGCCCTCACACGCACGCTCCCCCTAAAGCGTTGCCGTACCCTCACCTGGACCCTAAACCGTCCCCGTCCCCTAACCCTAACCCTAGCCCGAACCCTAACCCTAACCCTTCCCCGAAGCCTGACCCTCACCCGTCCCCTAATCCTAACCCGTACGCTAACACTAACCCGCGCCCTCACACGCACGCTCCACCTAAAGCGTTGCCGTACCCTCACCTGGACCCTAAACCGTCCACGTCCCCTAACCCTAACCCTAGCCCGAACCCTAACCCTAACCCTTCACCGAAGCCTGACCCTCACCCATCCACTAATCCTAACCCGTACACTAACACTAACCCGCGCCCTCACACGCACGATCCCCCTAAAGCGTTGCCGTACCCTCACCTGGACCCTAAACCGTCCCCGTCCCCTAACCCTAACCCTAGCCCGAACCCTAACCCTAACACTTCCCCGAAGCCTGACCCTCACCCGTCCCCTAATCCTAACCCGTACACTAACACTAACCCGCGCCCTCACACGCATGCTCCACCTAAAGCGTTGCCGTACCCTCACCTGGACCCTAAACCGTCCACGTCCCCTAACCCTAAACCTAGCCCGAACCCTAACCCTAACCCTTCCCCGAAGCCTGACCCTCACCCATCCACTAATCCTAACCCGTACACTAACACTAACCCGCGCCATCACACGCACGCTCCCCCTAAAGCGTTGCCGTACCCTCACCTGGACCCTAAACCGTCCCCGCCCCTTAACCCTAACCCTAGCCCGAACCCTAACCCTAACCCTTCCCCGAAGCCTGACCCTCACCCGTCCCCTAATCCTAACCCGTACGCTAACACTACCCCGCGCCCTCACACGCACGCTCCCCCTAAAGCGTTGCCGTACCCTCACCTGGACCCTAAACCGTCCCCGTCACCTAACCCTAACCCTAGCCCGAACCCTAACCCTAACCCTTCCCCGAAGCATGACCCTCAACCGTCCCTTAATCCTAACCCGTACGCTAACACTAACCCGCACCCTCACACGCACGCTCCCCCTAAAGCTTTGCCGTACCCTTACCTGGACCCTAAACCGTCCCCGTCCCCGTCCCCTAACCCTAACCCTAGCCCGAACCCTAACCGGAACCCTTCCCCGAAGCCTGACCCTCACCCGTCCCCTAATCCTAACCCGTACCCTAACACTAACCCGCGCCCTCACACGCACGCTCCCCCTAAAGCGTTGCCGTACCCTCACCTGGACCCTAAACCGTCCCCGTCCCCTAACCCTAACCCTAGCCCGAACCCTAACCCTAACCCTTCCCCGAAGCCTGACCCTCACCCGTCCCCTAATCCTAACCCGTACGCTAACACTAACCCGCGCCCTCACACGCACGCTCCCCCTAAAGCGTTGCCGTACCCTCACCTGGACCCTAAACCGTCCCCGTCCCCTAACCCTAACCCTAGCCCAAACCCTATCCCTAACCCTTCCCCGAAGCCTGACCCTCACCCGACCCCTAATCCTAACCCATACCCTAACACTAACCCGCGCCCTCACACGCACGCTCCCCCTAAAGCGTTGCCGTACCCTCACCTGGACCCTAAACCGTCCCCGTCACCTAAACCTAACCCTAGCCCAAACCCTAACCCTAACCCTTCCCCGAAGCCTGACCCTCACCCGTCCCCTAATCCTAACCCGTACGCTAACACTAACCCACGCCCTCACACGCACGCTCCCCCTAAAGCGTTGCCGTACCCTCACCTGGACCCTAAACCGTCCCCGTCCCCTAACCCTAACCCTAGCCCGAACCCTAACCCTAACCCTTCCCCGAAGCCTGACCCTCACCCGTCCCCTAATCCTAACCCGTACCCTAACACTAACCCACGCCCTCACACGCACGCTCCCCCTAAATCGTTGCCGTACCCTCACCTGGACCCTAAACCGTCCCCGTCCCCTAACCCTAACCCTAGCCCGAACCCTAACCCTAACACTTCCCCGAAGCCTGACCCTCACCCGTCCCCTAATCCTAACCCGTACGCTAACACTAACCCGCGCCCTCACACGCACGCTCCCCCTAAAGCGTTGCCGTACCCTCACCTGGACCCTAAACCGTCCCCATCCCCTAACCCTAACCCTAGCCCGAACCCTAACCCTAACCCTTCCCCGAAGCCTGACCCTCACCCGTCCCTTAATCCTAACCCGTACGCTAACACTAACCCGCGCCCTCACACGCACGCTCCCCCTAAAGCGTTGCCGTACCCTCACCTGGACCCTAAACCGTCCCCGTCCCCTAACCCTAACCCTAGCCCGAACCCTAACCCTAACCCTTCCCCGAAGCCTGACCCTCACCCGTCCCCTAATCCTAACCCGTTCGCTAACACTAACCTGCGCCCTCACACGCACGCTCCCCCTAAAGCGTTGCCGTACCCTCACCTGGACCCTAAACCGTCCCCGTCCCCTAACGCTAACCCTAGCCCGAATCCTAACCCTAACCCTTCCCCGAAGCCTGACCCTCACCCGTCCCCTAATCCTAACACGTACGCTAACACTAACCCGCGCCCTCACACGCACGCTCCCCCTAAAGCGTTGCTGTACCCTCACTTGGACCCTAAACCGTCCCCGTCCCCTAACCCTAACCCTAGCCCGAACCCTAACCCTAACACTTCCCCGAAGCCTGACCCTCACCCGTCCCCTAATCCTAACCCGTACGCTAACACTAACCCGCGCCCTCACACGCAAGCTCCCCCTAAAGCGTTGCCGTACCCTCACCTGGACCCTAAACCATCCCCGTCCCCTAACCCTAACCCTAGCCCGAACCCTAACCCTAACCCTTCCCCGAAGCCTGACCCTCACCCGTCCCGTAATCCTCACCCGTACGCTTACACTAACCCGCGCCCTCACACGCACGCTCCCCCTAAAGCGTTGCCGTACCCTCACCTGGACCCTAAACCGTCCCCGTCCCCTAACCCTAACCCTAGCCCGAACCCTAACCCTAACCCTTCCCCGAAGCCTGACCCTCACCCGTCCCCTAATCCTAACCCGTACGCTAAAACTAACCCGCGCCCTCACACGCACGCTCCCCCTAAAGCGTTGCCGTACCCTCACCTGGACCCTAAACCGTCCCCGTCCCCTAACCCTAACCCTAGCCCGAACCCTAACCCTAACCCTTCCCCGAAGCCTGACCCTCACCCGTCCCCTAATCCTAACCCATACCCTAACACTAACCCGCGCCCTCACATGCACGCTCCCCCTAAAGCGTTGCCGTACCCTCACCTGGACCCTAAACCGTCCCCGTCCCCTAACCCTAACCCTAGCCCGAACCCTAACCCTAACCCTTCCCCGAAGCCTGACCCTCACCCGTCCCCTAATCCTAACCCGTACGCTAACACTAACCCGTGCCCTCACACGCATGCTCCCCCTAAAGCGTTGCCGTACCCTCAGCTGGACCCTAAACCGTCCCCGTCCCCTAACCCTAACCCTAGCCCGAACCCTAACCCTAACCCTTCCCCGAAGCCTGACCCTCACCCGTCCCCTAATCCTAACCCGTACGCTAACACTAACCCGCGCCCTCAAACGCACGCTCCCCCTAAAGCGTGTCCGTACCCTCACCTGGACCCTAAACCGTCCCCGTACCCTAACACTAACCCTAGCCCGAACCCTAACCCTAATCCTTCCCCGAAGCCTGACCCTCACCCGTCCCCTAATCCTAACCCATACCCTAACACTAACCCACGCCCTCACACGCACGATCCCCCTAAAGCGTTGCCGTACCCTCACCTGGACCCTAAACCGTCCCCGTCCCCTAACCCTAACCCTAGCCCGAACCCTAACCCTTACCCTTCCCCGAAGCCTGACCCTCACCCGTCCCCTAATCCTAAGCCGTACGCTAACACTATCGCGCGCCCTCACACGCACGCTCCCCCTAAAGCGTTGCCGTACCCTCACCTGGACCCTAAACCGTCCCCGTCCCCTAACCCTAACCCTAGCCCGAACCCTAACCCTAACCCTTCCCCGAAGCCTGACCCTCACCCGTCCCCTAATCCTAACCCGTACGCTAACACTAACCCGCGCCCTCACACGCACGCTCCCCCTAAAGCATTGCCGTACCCTCACCTGGACCCTAAACCGTCCCCGTCCCCTAACCCTAACCCTAGCCCGAACCCTAACCCTAACCCTTCCCCGAAGCCTGACCCTCACCCGTCCCCTAATCCTAACCCGTACGCTAACACTAACCTGCGCCCTCACACGCACGCTCCCCCTAAAGCGTTGCCGTACCCTCACCTGGACCCTAAACCGTCCCCGTCCCCTAACCCTAACCCTAGCCCGAACCCTAACCCTAACCCTTCCCCGAAGCCTGACCCTCACCCGTCCCCTAATCCTAACCCATACCCTAACACTTACCCGCGCCCTCACACGCACGCTCCCCCTAAAGCGTTGCCGTACCCTCACCTGGACCCTAAACCGTCCCCGTCCCCTAACCCTAACCCTAGCCTGAACCCTAACCCTAACCCTTCCCCGAAGCCTGACCCTCACCCGTCCCCTAATCCTAACCCGTACGCTAACACTAACCCGCGCCCTCACACGCACGCTCCACCTAAAGCGTTGCCGTACCCTCACCTGGACCCTAAACCGTCCACGTCCCCTAACCCTAACCCTAGCCCGAACCCTAACCCTAACCCTTCACCGAAGCCTGACCCTCACCCATCCACTAATCCTAACCCGTACACTAACACTAACCCGCGCCATCACACGCACGATCCCCCTAAAGCGTTGCCGTACCCTCACCTGGACCCTAAACCGTCCCCGTCCCCTAACCCTAACCCTAGCCCGAACCCTAACCCTAACACTTCCCCGAAGCCTGACCCTCACCCGTCCCCTAATCCTAACCCGTACGCTAACACTAACCCGCGCCCTCACACGCACGCTCCCCCTAAAGCGTTGCCGTACCCTCACCTGGACCCTAAACCGTCCCCGTCACCTAACCCTAACCCTAGCCCGAACCCTAACCCTAACCCTTCCCCGAAGCATGACCCTCAACCGTCCCTTAATCCTAACCCGTACGCTAACACTAACCCACACCCTCACACGCACGCTCCCCCTAAAGCTTTGCCGTACCCTTACCTGGACCCTAAACCGTCCCCGTCCCCGTCCCCTAACCCTAACCCTAGCCCGAACCCTAACCGTAACCCTTCCCCAAAGCCTGACCCTCACCCGTCCCCTAATCCTAACCCGTACCCTAACACTAACCCGCGCCCTCACACGCACGCTCCCCCTAAAGCGTTGCCGTACCCTCACCTGGACCCTAAACCGTCCCCGTCCCCTAACCCTAACCCTAGCCCGAACCCTAACCCTAACCCTTCCCCGAAGCCTGACCCTCACCCGTCCCCTAATCCTAACCCGTACGCTAACACTAACGCGCGCCCTCACTCGCACGCTCCCCCTAAAGCGTTGCCGTACCCTCACCTGGACCCTAAACCGTCCCCGTCCCCTAACCCTAACCCTAGCCCAAACCCTATCCCTAACCTTTCCCCGAAGCCTGACCCTCACCCGACCCCTAATCCTAACCCATACCCTAACACTAACCCGCGCCCTCACACGCACGCTCCCCCTAAAGCGTTGCCGTACCCTCACCTGGACCCTAAACCGTCCCCGTCACCTAACCCTAACCCTAGCCCGAACTCTAACCCTAACCCTTCCCCGAAGCCTGACCCTCACCCGTCCCCTAATCCTAACCCGTACGCTAACACTAACCCGCGCCCTCACACGCACGCTCCCCCTAAAGCATTGCCGTACCCTCACCTGGACCCTAAACCGTCCCCGTCCCCTAACCCTAACCCTAGCCCGAACCCTAACCCTAACCCTTCCCCGAAGCCTGACCCTCACCCGTCCCCTAATCCTAACCCGTACGCTAACACTAACCCGCGCCCTCACACGCACGCTCCCCCTAAAGCGTTGCCGTACCCTCACCTGGACCCTAAACCGTCCCCGTCCCCTAACCCTAACCCTAGCCCGAACCCTAACCCTAACCCTTCCCCGAAGCCTGACCCTCACCCGTCCCCTAATCCTAACCCGTACGCTAACACTAACCCGCGCCCTCACATGCACGCTCCCCCTAAAGCATTGCCGTACCCTCACCTGGACCCTAAACCGTCCCCGTCCCCTAACCCTAACCCTAGCCCGAACCCTAACCCTAACCCTTCCCCGAAGCCTGACCCTCACCCGTCCCCTAATCCTAACCCGTACGCTAACACTAACCCGCGCCCTCACACGCACGCTCCCCCTGAAGCGTTGCCGTACCCTCACCTGGACCCTAAACCGTCCCCGTCCCCTAACCCTAACCCTAGCCCGAACCCTAACCCTAACCCTTCCCCGAAGCCTGACCCTCACCCGTCCCCTAATCCTAACCCATACCCTAACACTTACCCGCGCCCTCACACGCACGCTCCCCCTAAAGCGTTGCCGTACCCTCACCTGGACCCTAAACCGTCCCCGTCCCCTAACCCTAACCCTAGCCGGAACCCTAACCCTAACCCTTCCCCTAAGCCTGACCCTCACCCGTCCCCTAATCCTAACCCGTACACTAACACTAACCCGCGCCCTCACACGCACGCTCCCCCTAAAGCGTTGCCGTACCCTCACCTGGACCCTAAACCGTCCCCGTCCCCTAACCCTAACCCTAGCCCGAACCCTAACCCTAAACCTTCCCCGAAGCCTGACCCTCACCCGTCCCCTAATCCTAACCCGTACGCTAACACTAACCCGCGCCCTCACACGCACGCTCCACATAAAGCGTTGCCGTACCCTCACCTGGACCCTAAACCGTCCACGTCCCCTAACCCTAACCCTAGCCCGAACCCTAACCCTAACCCTTCACCGAAGCCTGACCCTCACCCATCCACTAATCCTAACCCGTACACTAACACTAACCCGCGCCCTCACACGCACGATCCCCCTAAAGCGTTGCCGTACCCTCACCTGGACCCTAAACCGTCCCCGTCCCCTAACCCTAACCCTAGCCCGAACCCTAACCCTAACACTTCCCCGAAGCCTGACCCTCACCCGTCCCCTAATCCTAACCCGTACGCTAACACTAACCCGCGCCCTCACACGCACGCTCCCCCTAAAGCGTTGCCGTACCCTCACCTGGACCCTAAACCGTCCCCGTCACCTAACCCTAACCCTAGCCCGAACCCTAACCCTAACCCTTCCCCGAAGCATGACCCTCAACCGTCCCTTAATCCTAACCCGTACGCTAACACTAACCCACACCCTCACACGCACGCTCCCCCTAAAGCTTTGCCGTACCCTTACCTGGACCCTAAACCGTCCCCGTCCCCGTCCCCTAACCCTAACCCTAGCCCGAACCCTAACCGTAACCCTTCCCCAAAGCCTCACCCTCACCCGTCCCCTAATCCTAACCCGTACCCTAACACTAACCCGCGCCCTCACACGCACGCTCCCCCTAAAGCGTTGCCGTACCCTCACCTGGACCCTAAACCGTCCCCGTCCCCTAACCCTAACCCTAGCCCGAACCCTAACCCTAACCCTTCCCCGAAGCCTGACCCTCACCCGTCCCCTAATCCTAACCCGTACGCTAACACTAACCCGCGCCCTCACTCGCACGCTCCCCCTAAAGCGTTGCCATACCCTCACCTGGACCCTAAACCGTCCCCGTCCCCTAACCCTAACCCTAGCCCAAACCCTATCCCTAACCCTTCCCCGAAGCCTGACCCTCACCCGACCCCTAATCCTAACCCATACCCTAACACTAACCCGCGCCCTCACACGCACGCTCCCCCTAAAGCGTTGCCGTACCCTCACCTGGACCCTAAACCGTCCCCGTCACCTAACCCTAACCCTAGCCCGAACCCTAACCCTAACCCTTCCCCGAAGCCTGACCCTCACCCGTCTCCTAATCCTAACCCGTACGCTAACACTAACCCGCGCCCTCACACGCACGCTCCCCCTAAAGCGTTGCCGTACCCTCACCTGGACCCTAAACCGTCCCCGTCCCCTAACCCTAACCCTAGCCCGAACCCTAACCCTAACCCTTCCCCGAAGCCTGACCCTCACCCGTCCCCTAATCCTAACCCGTACGCTAACACTAACCCGCGCCCTCACACGCACGCTCCCCCTAAAGCGTTGCCGTACCCTCACCTGGACCCTAAACCGTCCCCGTCCCCTAACCCTAACCCTAGCCCGAACCCTAACCCTAACCCTTCCCCGAAGCCTGACCCTCACCCGTCCCCTAATCCTAACCCGTACGCTAACACTAACCCGCGCCCTCACACGCACGCTCCCCCTAAAGCGTTGCCGTACCCTCACCTGGACCCTAAACTGTCCCCGTCCCCTAACCCTAACCCTAGCCCGAACCCTAACCCTAACCCTTCCCCGAAGCCTGACCCTCAACCGTCCCCTAATCCTAAGCCGTTCGCTAACACTAACCCGCACCCTCACACGCACGCTCCCCCTAAAGCGTTGCCGTACCCTCACCTGGACCCTAAACCGTCCCCGTCCCCTAACGCTAACCCTAGCCCGAACCCTAACCCTAACCCTTCCCCAAAGCCTGACCCTCACGCGACCCCTAATCCTAACACGTACGCTAACACTAACCCGCGCCCTCACACGCACGCTCCGCCTAAAGCGTTGCTGTACCCTCACCTGGACCCTAAACCGTCCCCGTCCCCTAACCCTAACCCTAGCCCGAACCCTAACCCTAACACTTCCCCGAAGCCTGACCCTCACCCGTCCCCTAATCCTAACCCGTACGCTAACACTAACCCGCGCCCTCACACGCACGCTCCCCCTAAAGCGTTGCCGTACCCTCACCTGGACCCTAAACCATCCCCGTCCCCTAACCCTAACCCTAGCCCGAACCCTAACCCTAACCCTTCCCCGAAGCCTGACCCTCACCCTTCCCGTAATCCTCACCCGTACGCTAACACTAACCCGCGCCCTCACACGCACGCTCCCCCTAAAGCGTTGCCGTACCCTCACCTGGACCCGAAACCGTCCCCGTCCCCTAACCCTAACCCTAGCCCGAACCCTAACCCTAACCCTTCCCCGAAGCCTGACCCTCACCCGTCCCCTAATCCTAACCCATACGCTAACACTAACCCGCGCCCTCACATGCACGCTCCCCCTAAAGCATTACCGTACCCTCACCTGGACCCTAAACCATCCCCGTCCCCTAACCCTAACCCTAGCCCGAACCGTAACCCTAACCCTTCCCCGAAGCCTGACCCTCTCCCGTCCCCTAATCCTAACCCGTACGCTGACACTAACCCGCGCCCTCACAAGCACGCTCCCCCTAAAGCGTTGCCGTACCCTCACCTGGACCCTAAACCGTCCCCGTCCCCTAACCCTAACCCTAGCCCGAACCCTAACCCTAACCCTTCCCCGAAGCCTGACCCTCACCCGTCCCCTAATCCTAACCCGTACGCTAACACTAACCCGCGCCCTCACACGCACGCTCCCCCTAAAGCGTTGCCGTACCCTCACCTGGACCCTAAACCGTCCCCGTCCCCTAACCCTAACCCTAGCCCGAACCCTAACCCTAACCCTTCCCCGAAGCCTGACCCTCACCCGTCCCCTAATCCTAACCCATACCCTAACACTAACCCGCGCCCTCACACGCACGCTCCCCCTAAAGCGTTGCCGTACCCTCACCTGGACCCTAAACCGTCCCCGTCCCCTAACCCTAACCCTAGCCCGAACCCTAACCCTAACCCTTCCCCGAAGCCTGACCCTCACCCGTCCCCTAATCCTAACCCGTACGCTAACACTAACCCGCGCCGTCACACGCACGCTCCCCCTAAAGCGTTGCCGTACCCTCACCTGGACCCGAAACCGTCCCCGTCCCCTAACCCTAACCCTAGCCCGAACCCTAACCCTAACCCTTCCCCGAAGCCTAACCCTCACCCGTCCCCTAATCCTAACCCATACCCTAACACTAACCCGCGCCCTCACACGCACGCTCCCCCTAAAGCGTTCCCGTACCCTCACCTGGACCCTAAACCGTCCCCGTCCCCTAACCCTAACCCTAGCCCGAACCCTAACCCTAACCCTTCCCCGAAGCCTGACCCTCACCCATCCACTAATCCTAACCCGTACACTAACACTAACCCGCGCCCTCACACGCACGCTCTCCCTAAAGCGTTGCCGTACCCTCACCTGGACCCTAAACCGTCCCCGTCCCCTAACCCTAACCCTAGCCCGAACCCTAACCCTAACCCTTCCCCGAAGCCTGACCCTCAACCGTCCCCTAATCCTAACCCGTACGCTAACACTAACCCGCGCCCTCACACGCATGCTCCACCTAAAGCGTTGCCGTACCCTCACCTGGACCCTAAACCGTCCACGTCCCCTATCCCTAACACTAGCCCGAACCCTAACCCTAACCCTTCCCCGAAGCCTGACCATCACCCATCCACTAATCCTAACCCGTACACTAACACTAACCCGCGCCCTCACACGCACGCTCCCCCTAAAGCGTTGCCGTACCCTCACCTGGACCCTAAACCGTCCCCGTCCCCTAACGCTAACCCTAGACCGAACCCTAACCCTAACCCTTCCCCGAAGCCTGACCCTCACCCGTCCCCTAATCCTAACCCGTACGCTAACACTAACCCGCGCCCTCACACGCACGCTCCCCCTAAAGCGTTGCCGTACCCTCCCCTGGACCCTAAACCGTCCCCGTCTCCTAACCATAACCCTAGCCCGAACCGTAACCCTAACCCTTCCCCGAAGCCTGACCCTCACCCGTCCCCTAATCCTAACCCGTACGCTAACACTAACCCGCGCCCTCACAAGCACGCTCCCCCTAAAGCGTTGCCGTATCCTCACCTGGACCCTAAACCGTCCCCGTCCCCTAACCCTAACCCTAGCCCGAACCCTAACCCTAACCTTTCCCCGAAGCCTGACCCTCACCCGTCCCCTAATCCTAACCCGTACGCTAACACTAACCCGCGCCCTCACACGCACGCTCCCCCTAAAGCGTTGCCGTACCCTCACCTGGACCCTAAACCGTCCCCGTCCCCTAACCCTAACCCTAGCCCGAACCCTAACCCTAACCCTTCCCCGAAGCCTGACCCTCACCCGTCCCCTAATCCTAACCCGTACGCTAACACTAACCCGCGCCCTCACACGCACGCTCCCCCTAAAGCGTTGCCGTACCCTCACCTGGACCGTAAACCGTCCCCATCCCCTAACCCTAACCCTAGCCCGAACCCTAACCCTAACCCTTCCCCGAAGCCTGACCCTCACCCGTCCCCTAATCCTAACCCGTACGCTAACACTAACCCGCGCCCTCACACGCACGCTCCCCCTAAAGCGTTGCCGTACCCTCACCTGGACCCTAAACCGTCCCCGTCCCCTAACCCTAACCCTAGCCCGAACCCTAACCCTAACCCTTCCCCGAAGCCTGACCCTCACACGTCCCCTAATCCTAACCCGTACGCTAACACTAACACGCGCCCTCACACGTACGCTGCCCCTAAAGCGTTGCCGTAACCTCACCTGGACCCTAAACCGTCCCCGTCCCCTAACCCTAACCCTAGCCCGAACCCTAACCCTAACCCTTCCCCGAAGCCTGACCCTCACCCGTCCCCTAATCCTAACCCGTACGCTAACACTAACCCGTGCCGTCACACGCACGCTCCCCCTACAGCGTTGCCGTACCCTCACCTGGACCCTAAACCGTCCCCGTCCCCTAACCCTAACCCTAGCCCGAACCCTAGCCATAACCCTTCCCCGAAGCCTGACCCTCACCCGTCCCCTAATCCTAACCCGTACCCTAACACTAACCCGCGCCCTCACACGCACGCTCCCCCTAAAGCGTTGCCGTACCCTCACCTGGACCCTAAACCGTCCCCGACCCCTAACCCTAACCCTAGCCCGAACCCTAACCCTAACCCTTCCCCGAAGCCTAACCCTCACCCGTCCCCTAATCCTAACCCGTACGCCAACACTACCCCGCGCCCTCACACGCACGCTCCCCCTAAAGCGTTGCCGTACCCTCACCTGGACCCTAAACCGTCCCCGTCCCCTAACCCTAACCCTAGCCCGAACCCTAACCCTAACCCTTCCCCGAAGCCTGACCCTCACACGTCCCCTAATCCTAACCCGTACGCTAACACTAACCCGCGCCCTCACACGCACGCTCCCCCTAAAGCGTTGCCGTACCCTCACCTGGACCCGAAACCGTCCCCGTCCCCTAACCCTAACCCTAGCCCGAACCCTAACCCTAACCCTTCCCCGAAGCCTGACCCTCACACGTCCCCTAATCCTAACCCGTACGCTAACACTAACCCGCGCCCTCACACGCACGCTCCCCCTAAAGCGTTGACGTACCCTCACCTGGACCCGAAACCGTCCCCGTCCCCTAACCCTAACCCTAGCCGAACCCTAACCCTAACCCTTCCCCGAAGCCTGACCCTCACACGTCCCCTAATCCTAACCCGTACGCTAACACTAACCCGCGCCCTCACACGCACGCTCCCCCTAAAGCGTTGCCGTACCCTCACCTGGACCCGAAACCGTCCCCGTCCCCTAACCCTAACCCTAGCCCGAACCCTAACCCTAACCCTTCCCCGAAGCCTGACCCTCACCCGTCCCCTAATCCTAACCCGTACGCTAACACTAACCCGCGCCCTCACACGCACGCTCCCCCTAAAGCGTTGCCGTACCCTCACCTGAACCCTAAACCGTCCCCGTCCCCTAACCCTAACCCTAGCCCGAACCCTAACCCTAACCCTTCCCCGAAGCCTTACGCTCACCCGTCCCCTAATCCTAACCCGTACGCCTACACTAACCCGCGCCCTCACACGCACGCTCCCCCTAAAGCGTTGCCGTACCCTCACCTGGACCCTAAACCGTCCCCGTCCCCTAACCCTAACCCTAGCCCGAACCCTAACCCTAACCCTTCCCCGAAGCCTGACCCTCACCCGTCCCCTAATCCTAACCCGTACGCTAACACTAACCCGCGCCCTCACACGCACGCTCCCCCTAAAGCGTTGCCGTACCCTCACCTGAACCCTAAACCGTCCCCGTCCCCTAACCCTAACCCTAGCCCGAACCCTAACCCTAACCCTTCCCCGAAGCCTTACGCTCACCCGTCCCCTAATCCTAACCCGTACGCCTACACTAACCCGCGCCCTCACACGCACGCTCCCCCTAAAGCGTTGCCGTACCCTCACCTGGACCCTAAACCGTCCCCGTACCCTAACCCTAACCCTAGCCCGAACCGTAACCCTAACCCTTCCCCGAAGCCTGACCCTCACCCGTCCCCTAATCCTAACCCATACCCTAACACTAACCCGCGCCCTCCCACGCACGCTCCCCCTAAAGCGTTTCCGTACCCTCACCTGGACCCTAAACCGTCCCCGTCCCCTAACCCTAACCCTAGCCCGAACCCTAACCCTTACCCTTCCTCGAAGCCTGACCCTCACCCGTCCCCTAATCCTAAGCCGTACACTTACACTATCGCGCGCCCTCACACGCACGCTCCCCCTAAAGCGTTGCCGTACCCTCACCTGGACCCTAAACCGTCCCCGTCCCCTAACCCTAACCCTAGCCCGAACCCTAACCGTAACCCTTCCCCAAAGCCTGACCCTCACCCGTCCCCTAATCCTAACCCGTACGCTAACACTAACCGGCGCCCTCACACGCACGCTCCCCCTAAAGCTTTGCCGTACACTCACCTGGACCCTAAACCGTCCCCGTCCCCTAACCCTAACCCTAGCCCGAACCCTAACCCTAACCCTTCCCCGAAGCCTGACCCTCACCCGTCCCCTAATCCTAACCCATACCCTAACACTAACCCGCGCCCTCACACGCACGCTCCCCCTAAAGCGTTGCCGTACCCTCACCTGGACCCTAAACCGTCCCCGTCCCCTAACCCTAACCCTAGCCCGAACCCTAACCCTAACCCTTCCCCGAAGCCTGACCCTCACCCGTCCCCTAACCCTAACCCGTACACTAACACTAACCCGCGCCCTCACACGCACGCTCCCCCTAAAGCGTTGCCGTACCCTCACCTGGACCCTAAACCGTCCCCGTCCCCTAACCCTAACCCTAGCCCGAACCCTAACCCTAACCCTTCCCCGAAACCTGACCCTCACCCGTCCCCTAATCCTAACCCGTACGCTAACACTAACCCGCGCCCTCACACGCACGCTCCCCCTAAAGCGTTGCCGTACCCTCACCTGGACCCTAAACCGTCCCCGTCACCTAACCCTAACCCTAGCCCGAACCCTAACCCTAACCCTTCCCCGAAGCATGACCCTCAACCGTCCCTTAATCCTAACCCGTACGCTAACACTAACCCGCACCCTCACACGCACGCTCCCCCTAAAGCTTTGCCGTACCCTTACCTGGACCCTAAACCGTCCCCGTCCCCGTCCCCTAACCCTAACCCTAGCCCGAACCCTAACCCTAACCCTTCCCCAAAGCCTGACCCTCACTCGTCCCCTAATCCTAACCCGTACCCTAACACTAACCCGCGCCCTCACACGCACGCTCCCCCTAAAGCGTTGCCATACCCTCACCTGGACCCTAAACCGTCCCCGTCCCCTAACCCTAACCCTAGCCCGAACCCTAACCCTAACACTTCCCCGAAGCCTGACCCTCACCCGTCCCCTAATCCTAACCCGTACGCTAACACTAACCCGCGCCCTCACACGCACGCTCCCCCTAAAGCGTTGCCGTACCCTCACCTGGACCCTAAACCGTCCCCGTCCCCTAACCCTAACCCTAGCCCAAACCCTATCCCTAACCCTTCCCCGAAGCCTGACCCTCACCCGACCCCTAATCCTAACCCATACCCTAACACTAACCCGCGCCCTCACACGCACGCTCCCCCTAAAGCGTTGCCGTACCCTCACCTGGACCCTAAACCGTCCCCGTCCCCTAACCCTAACCCTAGCCCGAACCCTAACCCTAACCCTTCCCCGAAGCCTGACCCTCACCCGTCCCCTAATCCTAACCCGTACGCTAACACTAACCCGCGCCCTCACACGCACGCTCCCCCTAAAGCGTTGCCGTACCCTCACCTGGACCCTAAACCGTCCCCGTCCCCTAACCCTAACCCTAGCCCGAACCCTAACCCTAACCCTTCCCCGAAGCCTGACCCTCACCCGTCCCCTAATCCTAACCCGTACGCTAACACTAACCCGCGCCCTCACACGCACGCTCCCCCTAAAGCGTTGCCGTACCCTCACCTGGACCCTAAACTGTCCCCGTCCCCTAACCCTAACCCTAGCCCGAACCCTAACCCTAACCCTTCCCCGAAGCCTGACCCTTACCCGTCCCCTAATCCTAACCCGTTCGCTAACACTAACCCGCGCCCTCACACGCACGCTCCCCCTAAAGCGTTGCCGTACCCTCACCTGGACCCTAAACCGTCCCCGTCCCCTAACGCTAACCCTAGCCCGAACCCTAACCCTAACCCTTCCCCGAAGCCTGACCCTCACCCGTCCCCTAATCCTAACACGTACGCTAACACTAACCCGCGCCCTCACACGCACGCTCCCCCTAAAGCGTTGCCGTACCCTCACCTGGACCCTAAACCATCCCCGTCCCCTAACCCTAACCCTAGCCCGAACCCTAACCCTAACCCTTCCCCGAAGCCTGACCCTCACCCGTCCCGTAATCCTCACCTGTACGCTAACACTAACCCGCGCCCTCACACGCACGCTCCCCCTAAAGCGTTGCCGTACCCTCACCTGGACCCGAAACCGTCCCCGTCCCCTAACCCTAACCCTAGCCCGAACCCTAACCCTAACCCTACCCCGAAACCTGACCCTCACCCGTCCCCTAATCCTAACCCATACGCTAACACTAACCCGCGCCCTCACATGCACGCTCCCCCTAAAGCGTTTCCGTACCCTCACCTGGACCCTAAACCGTCCCCGTCCCCTAACCCTAACCCTAGCCCGAACCGTAACCCTAACCCTTCCCCGAAGCCTGACCCTCTCCCGTCCCCTAATCCTAACCCGTACGCTAACACTAACCCGCGCCCTCACACGCACGCTCCCCCTAAAGCGTTGCCGTACCCTCACCTGGACCCTAAACCGTCCCCGTCCCCTAACCCTAACCCTAGCCCGAACCCTAACCCTAACCCTTCCCCGAAGCCTGACCCTCACCCGTCCCCTAATCCTAACCCGTACGCTAACACTAACCCGCGCCCTCACACGCACGCTCCCCCTAAAGCATTGCCGTACCCTCACCTGGACCCTAAACCTTCCCCGTCCCCTAACCCTAACCCTAGCCCGAACCCTAACCCTAACCCTTCCCCGAAGCCTGACCCTCACCCTTCCCCTAATCCTAACCCATACCCTAACACTTACGCGCGCCCTCACACGCACACTCCCCCTAAAGCGTTGCCGTACCCTCACCTGGACCCTAAACCGTCCCCGTCCCCTAACCCTAACCCTAGCCCGAACCCTAACCCTAACCCTTCCCCGAAGCCTGACCCTCACCCGTCCCCTAATCCTAACCCGTACGCTAACACTAACCCGCGCCCTCACACGCACGCTCCCCCTAAAGCGTTGCCGTACCCTCACCTGGACCCGAAACCGTCCCCGTCCCCTAACCCTAACCCTAGCCCGAACCCTAACCCTAACCCTTCCCCGAAGCCTAACCCTCACCCGTCCCCTAATCCGAACCCATACCCTAACACTAACCCGCGCCCTCACACGCACGCTCCCCCTAAAGCGTTGCCGTACCCTCACCTGGACCCTAAACCGTCCCCGTCCCCTAACCCTAACCCTAGCCCGAACCCTAACCCTAACCCTTCCCCGAAGCCTGACCCTCACCCGTCCCCTAATCCTAACCCGTACACTAACACTAAACCGCGCCCTCACACGCACGCTCCCCCTAAAGCGTTGCCGTACCCTCACCTGGACCCTAAACCGTCCCCGTCCCCTAACCCTAACCCTAGCCCGAACCCTAACCCTAACCCTTCCCCGAAGCCTGACCCTCACCCGTCCCCTAATCCTAACCCGTACGCTAACACTAACCCGCGCCCTCACACGCACGCTCCCCCTAAAGCGTTGCCGTACCCTCACCTGGACCCGAAACCGTCCCCGTCCCCTAACCCTAACCCTAGCCCGAACCCTAACCCTAACCCTTCCCCGAAGCCTGACCCTCACCCGTCCCCTAATCCTAACCCATACGCTAACACCCGCGCCCTCACATGCACGCTCCCCCTAAAGCGTTTCCGTACCCTCACCTGGACCCTAAACCGTCCCCGTCCCCTAACCCTAACCCTAGCCCGAACCGTAACCCTAACCCTTCCCCGAAGCCTGACCCTCTCCCGTCCCCTAATCCTAACCCGTACGCTGACACTAACCCGCTCCCTCACACGCACGCTCCCCCTAAAGCGTTGCCGTACCCTCACCTGGACCCTAAACCGCCCCGTCCCCTAACCCTAACCCTAGCCCGAACCCTAACCCTAACCCTTCCCCGAAGCCTGACCCTCACCCGTCCCCTAATCCTAACCCGTACGCTAACACTAACCCGCGCCCTCACACGCACGCTCCCCCTAAAGCGTTGCCGTACCCTCACCTGGACCCTAAACCGTCCCCGTCCCCTAACCCTAACCCTAGCCCGAACCCTAACCCTAACCCTTCCCCGAAGCCTGACCCTCACCCGTCCCCTAATCCTAACCCATACCCTAACACTAACCAGCGCCCTCACACGCACGCTCCCCCTAAAGCGTTGCCGTACCCTCACCTGGACCCTAAACCGTCCCCGTCCCCTAACCCTAACCCTAGCCCGAACCCTAACCCTAACCCTTCCCCGAAGCCTGACCCTCACCCGTCCCCTAATCCTAACCCGTACGCTAACACTAACCCGCGCCCTCACACGCACGCTCCCCCTAAAGCGTTGCCGTACCCTCACCTGGACCCGAAACCGTCCCCGTCCCCTAACCCTAACCCTAGCCCGAACCCTAACCCTAACCCTTCCCCGAAGCCTAACCCTCACCCGTCCCCTAATCCTAACCCATACCCTAACACTAACCCGCGCCCTCACACGCACGCTCCCCCTAAAGCGTTGCCGTACCCTCACCTGGACCCTAAACCGTCCCCGTCCCCTAACCCTAACCCTAGCCCGAAACCTAACCCTAACCCTTCCCCGAAGCCTGACCCTCACCCGTCCCCTAATCCTAACCCGTACACTAACACTAAACCGCGCCCTCACACGCACGCTCCCCCTAAAGCATTGCCGTACCCTCACCTGGACCCTAAACCGTCCCCATCCCCTAACCCTAACCCTAGCCCGAACCCTAACCCTAACCCTTCCCCGAAGCCTGACCCTCACCCGTCCCCTAATCCTAACCCGTACGCTAACACTAACCCGCGCCCTCACACGCACGCTCCACCTAAAGCGTTGCCGTACCCTCACCTGGACCCTAAACCGTCCACGTCCCCTAACCCTAACCCTAGCCCGAACCCTAACCCTAACCCTACCCCGAAGCCTGACCCTCACCCGTCCCCTAATCCTAACCCATACGCTAACACTAACCCGCGCCCTCACATGCACGCTCCCCCTAAAGCGTTTCCGTACCCTCACCTGGACCCTAAACCGTCCCCGTCCCCTAACCCTAACCCTAGCCCGAACCGTAACCCTAACCCTTCCCCGAAGCCTGACCCTCTCCCGTCCCCTAATCCTAACCCGTACGCTAACACTAACCCGCGCCCTCACACGCACGCTCCCCCTAAAGCGTTGCCGTACCCTCACCTGGACCCTAAACCGTCCCCGTCCCCTAACCCTAACCCTAGCCCGAACCCTAACCCTAACCCTTCCCCGAAGCCTGACCCTCACCCGTCCCCTAATCCTAACCCGTACGCTAACACTAACCCGCGCCCTCACACGCACGCTCCCCCTAAAGCATTGCCGTACCCTCACCTGGACCCTAAACCTTCCCCGTCCCCTAACCCTAACCCTAGCCCGAACCCTAACCCTAACCCTTCCCCGAAGCCTGACCCTCACCCGTCCCCTAATCCTAACCCATACCCTAACACTTACGCGCGCCCTCACACGCACACTCCCCCTAAAGCGTTGCCGTACCCTCACCTGGACCCTAAACCGTCCCCGTCCCCTAACCCTAACCCTAGCCCGAACCCTAACCCTAACCCTTCCCCGAAGCCTGACCCTCACCCGTCCCCTAATCCTAACCCGTACGCTAACACTAACCCGCGCCCTCACACGCACGCTCCCCCTAAAGCGTTGCCGTACCCTCACCTGGACCCGAAACCGTCCCCGTCCCCTAACCCTAACCCTAGCCCGAACCCTAACCCTAACCCTTCCCCGAAGCCTAACCCTCACCCGTCCCCTAATCCGAACCCATACCCTAACACTAACCCGCGCCCTCACACGCACGCTCCCCCTAAAGCGTTGCCGTACCCTCACCTGGACCCTAAACCGTCCCCGTCCCCTAACCCTAACCCTAGCCCGAACCCTAACCCTAACCCTTCCCCGAAGCCTGACCCTCACCCGTCCCCTAATCCTAACCCGTACACTAACACTAAACCGCGCCCTCACACGCACGCTCCCCCTAAAGCGTTGCCGTACCCTCACCTGGACCCTAAACCGTCCCCGTCCCCTAACCCTAACCCTAGCCCGAACCCTAACCCTAACCCTTCCCCGAAGCCTGACCCTCACCCGTCCCCTAATCCTAACCCGTACGCTAACACTAACCCGCGCCCTCACACGCACGCTCCCCCTAAAGCGTTGCCGTACCCTCACCTGGACCCGAAACCGTCCCCGTCCCCTAACCCTAACCCTAGCCCGAACCCTAACCCTAACCCTTCCCCGAAGCATGACCCTCACCCGTCCCCTAATCCTAACCCATACGCTAACACCCGCGCCCTCACATGCACGCTCCCCCTAAAGCGTTTCCGTACCCTCACCTGGACCCTAAACCGTCCCCGTCCCCTAACCCTAACCCTAGCCCGAACCGTAACCCTAACCCTTCCCCGAAGCCTGACCCTCTCCCGTCCCCTAATCCTAACCCGTACGCTGACACTAACCCGCTCCCTCACACGCACGCTCCCCCTAAAGCGTTGCCGTACCCTCACCTGGACCCTAAACCGCCCCGTCCCCTAACCCTAACCCTAGCCCGAACCCTAACCCTAACCCTTCCCCGAAGCCTGACCCTCACCCGTCCCCTAATCCTAACCCGTACGCTAACACTAACCCGCGCCCTCACACGCACGCTCCCCCTAAAGCGTTGCCGTACCCTCACCTGGACCCTAAACCGTCCCCGTCCCCTAACCCTAACCCTAGCCCGAACCCTAACCCTAACCCTTCCCCGAAGCCTGACCCTCACCCGTCCCCTAATCCTAACCCATACCCTAACACTAACCCGCGCCCTCACACGCACGCTCCCCCTAAAGCGTTGCCGTACCCTCACCTGGACCCTAAACCGTCCCCGTCCCCTAACCCTAACCCTAGCCCGAACCCTAACCCTAACCCTTCCCCGAAGCCTGACCCTCACCCGTCCCCTAATCCTAACCCGTACGCTAACACTAACCCGCGCCCTCACACGCACGCTCCCCCTAAAGCGTTGCCGTACCCTCACCTGGACCCGAAACCGTCCCCGTCCCCTAACCCTAACCCTAGCCCGAACCCTAACCCTAACCCTTCCCCGAAGCCTAACCCTCACCCGTCCCCTAATCCTAACCCATACCCTAACACTAACCCGCGCCCTCACACGCACGCTCCCCCTAAAGCGTTGCCGTACCCTCACCTGGACCCTAAACCGTCCCCGTCCCCTAACCCTAACCCTAGCCCGAAACCTAACCCTAACCCTTCCCCGAAGCCTGACCCTCACCCGTCCCCTAATCCTAACCCGTACACTAACACTAAACCGCGCCCTCACACGCACGCTCCCCCTAAAGCATTGCCGTACCCTCACCTGGACCCTAAACCGTCCCCATCCCCTAACCCTAACCCTAGCCCGAACCCTAACCCTAACCCTTCCCCGAAGCCTGACCCTCACCCGTCCCCTAATCCTAACCCGTACGCTAACACTAACCCGCGCCCTCACACGCACGCTCCACCTAAAGCGTTGCCGTACCCTCACCTGGACCCTAAACCGTCCACGTCCCCTAACCCTAACCCTAGCCCGAACCCTAACCCTAACCCTTCCCCGAAGCCTGACCCTCACCCATCCACTAATCCTAACCCGTACACTAACACTAACCCGCGCCCTCACACGCACGCTCCCCCTAAAGCGTTGCCGTACCCTCACCTGGACCCTAAACCGTCCCCGTCCCCTAACCCTAACCCTAGCCCGAACCCTAACCCTAACCCTTCCCCGAAGCCTGACCCTCAACCGTCCCCTAATCCTAACCCGTACGCTAACACTAACCCGCGCCCTCACACGCATGCTCCACCTAAAGCGTTGCCGTACCCTCACCTGGACCCTAAACCGTCCACGTCCCCTAACCCTAACACTAGCCCGAACCCTAACCCTAACCCTTCCCCGAAGCCTGACCATCACCCATCCACTAATCCTAACCCGTACACTAACACTAACCCGCGCCCTCACACGCACGCTCCCCCTAAAGCGTTGCCGTACCCTCACCTGGACCCGAAACCGTCCCCGCCCCTTAACCCTAACCCTGGCCCGAACCCTAAACCTAACCCTTCCCCGAAGCCTGACCCTCACCCGTCCCCTAATCCTAACCCGTACGCTAACACTACCCCGCGCCCTCACACGCACGCTCCCCCTAAAGCGTTGCCGTACCCTCACCTGGACCCTAAACCATCCCCGTCCCCGTCCCCTAACCCTAACCCTAGCCCGAACCCTAACCGTAACCCTTCCCCGAAGCCTGACCCTCACCCGTCCCCTAATCCTAACCCGTACGCTAAGATTAACCCGTGCCCTCACACGCACGCTCCCCCTAAAACGTTGCCGTACCCTCACCTGGACCCTAAACCGTCCCCGTCCCCTAACCCTAACCCTAGCCCGAACCCTAACCCTAACCCTTCCCCGAAGCCTGACCCTCACCCGTCCCCTAATCCTAAACCATACGCTAACACTAACCAGCGCCCTCACACGCACGCTCCCCCTAAAGCGTTGCCGTACCCTCACCTGGACCCTAAACCGTCCCCGTCCCCTAACCATAACCCTAGCCCGAACCGTAACCCTAACACTTCCCCGAAGCCTGACCCTCACCCGTCCCCTAATCCTAACCCGTACGCTAACACTAACCCGCGCCCTCACACGCACGCTCCCCCTAAAGCGTTGCCGTACCCTCACCTGGACCCTAAACCGTCCCCGTCCCCTAACCCTAACCCTAGCCCGAACCCTAACCCTAACCCTTCCCCGAAGCCTGACCCTCACCCGTCCCCTAATCCTAACCCGTACGCTAACACTAACCCGCGCCCTCACACGCACGCTCCCCCTAAAGCGCTGCCGTACCCTCACCTTGACCGTAAACCGTCCCCATCCCCTAACCCTAACCCTAGCCCGAACCCTAACCCTAACCCTTCCCCGAAGCCTGACCCTCACCCGTCCCCTAATCCTAACCCGTACGCTAACACTAACCCGCGCCCTCACACGCACGCTCCCCCTAAAGCGTTGCCGTACCCTCACCTGGACCCGAAACCGTCCCCGTCCCCTAACCCTAACCCTAGCCCGAACCCTAAACCTAACCCTTCCCCGAAGCCTGACCCTCACCCGTCCCCTAATCCTAACCCGTACGCTAACACTAACCCGCGCCCTCACACGCACGCTCCCCCTAAAGCGTTGCCGTACCCTCACCTGAACCCTAAACCGTCCCCGTCCCCTAACCCTAACCCTAGCCCGAACCCTAACCCTAACCCTTCCCCGAAGCCTGACCCTCACCCGTCCCCTAATCCTAACCCGTACGCCTACACTAACCCGCGCCCTCACACGCACGCTCCCCCTAAAGCGTTGCCGTACCCTCACCTGGACCCTAAACCGTCCCCGTCCCCTAACCCTAATTCTAGCCCGAACCCTAACCCTAACCCTTCCCCGAAGCCTGACCCTCACCCGTCCCCTAATCCTAACCCGTACGCTAACACTAACCCGCGCCCTCACACGCACGCTCCCCCTAAAGCGTTGCCGTACCCTCACCTGGACCCTAAACCGTCCCCGTACCCTAACCCTAACCCTAGCCCGAACCCTAACCCTAACCCTTCCCCGAAGCCTGACCCTCACCCGTCCCCTAATCCTAACCCATACCCTAACACTAACCCGCGCCCTCACACGCACGCTCCCCCTAAAGCGTTGCCGTACCCTCACCTGGACCCTAAACCGTCCCCGTCCCCTAACCCTAACCCTAGCCCGAACCCTAACCCTAACCCTTCCCCGAAGCCTGACCCTAACACGTCCCCTAATCCTAACCCGTACGCTAACACTAACCCGCGCCCTCACACGTACGCTGCCCCTAAAGCGTTGCCGTACCCTCACCTGGACCCTAAACCGTCCCCGTCCCCTAACCCTAACCCTAGCCCGAACCCTAACCCTAACCCTTCCCCGAAGCCTGACCCTCACCCGTCCCCTAATCCTAACCCGTACGCTAACACTAAACCGTGCCGTCACACACACGCTCCCCCTACAGCGTTGCCGTACCCTCACCTGGACCCTAAACCGTCCCCGTCCCCTAACCCTAACCCTAGCCCGAACCCTAACCCTAACCCTTCCCCGAAGCCTGACCCTCACCCGTCCCCTAATCCTAACCCGTACCCTAACACTAACCCGCGCCCTCACACGCACGCTCCCCCTAAAGCGTTGCCGTACCCTCACCTGGACCCTAAACCGTCCCCGACCCCTAACCCTAACCCTAGCCCGAACCCTAACCCTAACCCTTCCCCGAAGCCTGACCCTCACCCGTCCCCTAATCCTAACCCGTACGCTAACACTACCCCGCGCCCTCACACGCACGCTCCCCCTAAAGCGTTGCCGTACCCTCACCTGGACCCGAAACCGTCCCCGTCCCCTAACCCTAACCCTAGCCCGAACCCTAAACCTAACCCTTCCCCGAAGCCTGACCCTCACCCGTCCCCTAATCCTAACCCGTACGCTAACACTAACCCGCGCCCTCACACGCACGCTCCCCCTAAAGCGTTGCCGTACCCTCACCTGAACCCTAAACCGTCCCCGTCCCCTAACCCTAACCCTAGCCCGAACCCTAACCCTAACCCTTCCCCGAAGCCTGACCCTCACCCGTCCCCTAATCCTAACCCGTACGCCTACACTAACCCGCGCCCTCACACGCACGCTCCCCCTAAAGCGTTGCCGTACCCTCACCTGGACCCTAAACCGTCCCCGTCCCCTAACCCTAATTCTAGCCCGAACCCTAACCCTAACCCTTCCCCGAAGCCTGACCCTCACCCGTCCCCTAATCCTAACCCGTACGCTAACACTAACCCGCGCCCTCACACGCACGCTCCCCCTAAAGCGTTGCCGTACCCTCACCTGGACCCTAAACCGTCCCCGTACCCTAACCCTAACCCTAGCCCGAAACCTAACCCTAACCCTTCCCCGAAGCCTGACCCTCACCCGTCCCCTAATCCTAACCCATACCCTAACACTAACCCGCGCCCTCACACACACGCTCCCCCTAAAGCGTTGCCGTACCCTCACCTGGACCCTAAACCGTCCCCGTCCCCTAATCCTAACCCTAGCCCGAACCCTAACCCTAACCCTTCCCCGATGCCTGACCCTCACCCGTCCCCTAATCCTAACCCGTACGCTAACACTAACCCACGCCCTCACACGCACGCTCCCCCTAAAGCGTTGCCGTACCCTCACCTGGACCCGAAACAGTCCCCGTCCCCTAACCCTAACCCTAGCCCGAACCCTGACCCTAACCCTTCCCCGAAGCCTAACCCTCACCCGTCCCCTAATCCTAACCCATACCCTAACACTAACCCGCGCCCTCACACGCACGCTCCCCCTAAAGCGTTGCCGTACCCTCACCTGGACCCTAAACCGTCCCCGTCCCCTAACCCTAACCCTAGCCCGAACCCTAACCCTAACCTTCCCCAAAGCCTGACCCTCACCCGTCCCCTAATCCTAACCCGTACACTAACACTAAACCGCGCCCTCACACGCACGCTCCCCCTAAAGCGTTGCCGTACCCTCACCTGGACCCTAAAACGTCCCCGTCCCCTAACCCTAACCCTAGCCCGAACCCTAACCCTAACCCTTCCCCGAAGCCTGACCCTCACCCGTCCCCTAATCCTAACCCGTACGCTAACACTAACCCGCGCCCTCACACGCACGCTCCACCTAAAGCGTTGCCGTACCCTCACCTGGACCCTAAACCGTCCACGTCCCCTAACCCTAACCCTAGCCCGAACCCTAACCCTAACCCTTCCCCGAAGCCTGACCCTCACCCATCCACTAATCCTAACCCGTACACTAACACTAACCCGCGCCCTCACACGCACGCTCCCCCTAAAGCGTTGCCGTACCCTCACCTGGACCCTAAACCGTCCCCGTCCCCTAACCCTAACCCTAGCCCGAACCCTAACCCTAACCCTTCCCCGAAGCCTGACCCTCAACCGTCCCCTAATCCTAACCCGTACGCTAACACTAACCCGCGCCCTCACACGCATGCTCCACCTAAAGCGTTGCCGTACCCTCACCTGGACCCTAAACCGTCCACGTCCCCTAACCCTAACACTAGCCCGAACCCTAACCCTAACCCTTCCCCGAAGCCTGACCATCACCCATCCACTAATCCTAACCCGTACACTAACACTAACCCGCGCCCTCACACGCACGCTCCCCCTAAAGCGTTGCCGTACCCTCACCTGGACCCGAAACCGTCCCCGCCCCTTAACCCTAACCCTAGCCCGAACCCTAACCCTAACCCTTCCCCGAAGCCTGACCCTCACCCGTCCCCTAATCCTAACCCGTACGCTAACACTACCCCGCGCCCTCACACGCACGCTCCCCCTAAAGCGTTGCCGTACCCTCACCTGGACCCTAAACCGTCCCCGTCCCCGTCCCCTAACCCTAACCCTAGCCCGAACCCTAACCGTAACCCTTCCCCGAAGCCTGACCCTCACCCGTCCCCTAATCCTAACCCGTACGCTAACATTAACCCGTGCCCTCACACGCACGCTCCCCCTAAAGCGTTGCCGTACCCTCACCTGGACCCGAAACCGTCCCCGTCCCCTAACCCTAACCCTAGCCCGAACCCTAACCCTAACCCTTCCCCGAAGCCTGACCCTCACCCGTCCCCTAATCCTAAACCATACGCTAACACTAACCCGCGCCCTCACACGCACGCTCCCCCTAAAGCGTTGCCGTACCCTCACCTGGACCCTAAACCGTCCCAGTCCCCTAACCATAACCCTAGCCCGAACCGTAACCCTAACCCTTCCCCGAAGCCTGACCCTCACCCGTCCCCTAATCCTAACCCGTACGCTAACACTAACCCGCGCCCTCACACGCACGCTCCCCCTAAAGCGTTGCCGTATCCTCACCTGGACCCTAAACCGTCCCCGTCCCCTAACCCTAACCCTAGCCCGAACCCTAACCCTAACCCTTCCCCGAAGCCTGACCCTCACCCGTCCCCTAATCCTAACCCGTACGCTAACACTAACCCGCGCCCTCACACGCACGCTCCCCCTAAAGCGTTGCCGTACCCTCACCTGGACCCTAAACCGTCCCCTAACCCTAACCCTAGCCCGAACCCTAACCCTAACCCTTCCCCGAAGCCTGACCCTCACCCGTCCCCTAATCCTAACCCGTACGCTAACACTAACCCGCGCCCTCACACGCACGCTCCCCCTAAGGCGTTGCCGTACCCTCACCTGGACCGTAAACCGTCCCCATCCCCTAACCCTAACCCTAGCCCGAACCCTAACCCTAACCCTTCCCCGAAGCCTGACCCTCACCCGTCCCCTAATCCTAACCCGTACGCTAACACTAACCCGCGCCCTCACACGCACGCTCCCCCTAAAGCGTTGCCGTACCCTCACCTGGACCCTAAACCGTCCCCGTCCCCTAACCCTAACCCTAGCCCGAACCCTAACCCTAACCCTTCCCCGAAGCCTGACCCTCACACGTCCCCTAATCCTAACCCGTACGCTAACACTAACCCGCGCCCTCACACGTACGCTGCCCCTAAAGCGTTGCCGTACCCTCACCTGGACCCTAAACCGTCCCCGTCCCCTAACCCTAACCCTAGCCCGAACCCTAACCCTAACCCTTCCCCTAAGCCTGACCCTCACCCGTCCCCTAATCCTAACCCGTACGATAACACTAACCCGTGCCGTCACACGCACGCTCCCCCTACAGCGTTGCCGTACCCTCACCTGGACCCTAAACCGTCCCCGTCCCCTAACCCTAACCCTAGCCCGAACCCTAACCCTAACCCTTCCCCGAAGCCTGACCCTCACCCGTCCCCTAATCCTAACCCGTACCCTAACACTAACCCGCGCCCTCACACGCACGCTCCCCCAAAAGCGTTGCCGTACCCTCACCTGGACCCTAAACCGTCCCCGACCCCTAACCCTAACCCTAGCGCGAACCCTAACCCTAACCCTTCCCCGAAGCCTGACCCTCACCCGTCCCCTAATCCTAACCCGTACGCTAACACTACCCCGCGCCCTCACACGCACGCTCCCCCTAAAGCGTTGCCGTACCCTCACCTGGACCCTAAACCGTCCCCGTCCCCTAACCCTAACCCTAGCCCGAACCCTAACCCTAACCCTTCCCCGAAGCCTGACCCTCACACGTCCCCTAATCCTAACCCGTAAGCTAACACTAACCCGCGCCCTCACACGCACGCTCCCCCTAAAGCGTTGCCGTACCCTCACCTGGACCCGAAACCGTCCCCGTCCCCTAACCCTAACCCTAGCCCGAACCCTAAACCTAACCCTTCCCCGAAGCCTGACCCTCACCCGTCCCCTAATCCTAACCCGTACGCTAACACTAACCCGCGCCCTCACACGCACGCTCCCCCTAAAGCGTTGCCGTACCCTCACCTGAACCCTAAACCGTCCCCGTCCCCTAACCCTAACCCTAGCCCGAACCCTAACCCTAACCCTTCCCCGAAGCCTGACCCTCACCCGTCCCCTAATCCTAACCCGTACGCCTACACTAACCCGCGCCCTCACACGCACGCTCCCCCTAAAGCGTTGCCGTACCCTCACCTGGACCCTAAACCGTCCCCGTCCCCTAACCCTAATTCTAGCCCGAACCCTAACCCTAACCCTTCCCCGAAGCCTGACCCTCACCCGTCCCCTAATCCTAACCCGTACGCTAACACTAACCCGCGCCCTCACACGCACGCTCCCCCTAAAGCGTTGCCGTACCCTCACCTGGACCCTAAACCGTCCCCGTACCCTAACCCTAACCCTAGCCCGAAACCTAACCCTAACCCTTCCCCGAAGCCTGACCCTCACCCGTCCTCTAATCCTAACCCATACCCTAACACTAACCCGCGCCCTCACACGCACGCTCCCCCTAAAGCGTTGCCGTACCCTCACCTGGACCCTAAACCGTCCCCGTCCCCTAACCCTAACCCTAGCCCGAACCCTAACCCTAACCCTTCCCCGAAGCCTGACCCTCACCCGTCCCCTAATCCTAACCCGTACGCTAACACTAACCCACGCCCTCACACGCACGCTCCCCCTAAAGCGTTGCCGTACCCTCACCTGGACCCGAAACAGTCCCCGTCCCCTAACCCTAACCCTAGCCCGAACCCTAACCCTAACCCTTCCCCGAAGCCTAACCCTCACCCGTCCCCTAATCCTAACCCATACCCTAACACTAACCCGCGCCCTCACACGCACGCTCCCCCTAAAGCGTTGCCGTACCCTCACCTGGACCCTAAACCGTCCCCGTCCCCTAACCCTAACCCTAGCCCGAACCCTAACCCTAAACCTTCCCCGAAGCCTGACCCTCACCCGTCCCCTAATCCTAACCCGTACACTAACACTAAACCGCGCCCTCACACGCACGCTCCCCCTAAAGCGTTGCCGTACCCAAACCTGGACCCTAAACCGTCCCCGTCCCCTAACCCTAACCCTAGCCCGAACCCTAACCCTAACCCTTCCCCGAAGCCTGACCCTCACCCGTCCCCTAATCCTAACCCATACGCTAACACTACCCCGCGCCCTCACACGCACGCTCCACCTAAAGCGTTGCCGTACCCTCACCTGGACCCTAAACCGTCCCCGTCCCCTAACCGTAACCCTAGCCCGAACCCTAACCCTAACCCTTCCCCGAAGCCTGACCCTCACCCATCCACTAATCCTAACCCGTACACTAACACTAACCCGCGCCCTCACACGCACGCTCCCCCTAAAGCGTTGCCGTACCCTCACCTGGACCCTAAACCGTCCCCGTCCCCTAACCCTAACCCTAGCCCGAACCCTAACCCTAACCCTTCCCCGAAGCCTGACCCTCAACCGTCCCCTAATCCTAACCCGTACGCTAACACTAACCCGCGCCCTCACACGCATGCTCCACCTAAAGCGTTGCCGTACCCTCACCTGGACCCTAAACCGTCCACGTCCCCTAACCCTAACACTAGCCCGAACCCTAACCCTAACCCTTCCCCGAAGCCTGACCATCACCCATCCACTAATCCTAACCCGTACACTAACACTAACCCGCGCCCTCACACGCACGCTCCCCCTAAAGCGTTGCCGTACCCTCACCTGGACCCGAAACCGTCCCCGCCCCTTAACCCTAACCCTAGCCCGAACCCTAACCCTAACCCTTCCCCGAAGCCTGACCCTCACCCGTCCCCTAATCCTAACCCGTACGCTAACACTACCCCGCGCCCTCACACGCACGCTCCCCCTAAAGCGTTGCCGTACCCTCACCTGGACCCTAAACCGTCCCCGTCCCCGTCCCCTAACCCTAACCCTAGCCCGAACCCTAACCGTAACCCTTCCCCGAAGCCTGACCCTCACCCGTCCCCTAATCCTAACCCGTACGCTAACATTAACCCGTGCCCTCACACGCACGCTCCCCCTAAAGCGTTGCCGTACCCTCACCTGGACCCGAAACCGTCCCCGTCCCCTAACCCTAACCCTAGCCCGAACCCTAACCCTAACCCTTCCCCGAAGCCTGACCCTCACCCGTCCCCTAATCCTAAACCATACGCTAACACTAACCCGCGCCCTCACACGCACGCTCCCCCTAAAGCGTTGCCGTACCCTCACCTGGACCCTAAACCGTCCCAGTCCCCTAACCATAACCCTAGCCCGAACCGTAACCCTAACCCTTCCCCGAAGCCTGACCCTCACCCGTCCCCTAATCCTAACCCGTACGCTAACACTAACCCGCGCCCTCACACGCACGCTCCCCCTAAAGCGTTGCCGTATCCTCACCTGGACCCTAAACCGTCCCCGTCCCCTAACCCTAACCCTAGCCCGAACCCTAACCCTAACCCTTCCCCGAAGCCTGACCCTCACCCGTCCCCTAATCCTAACCCGTACGCTAACACTAACCCGCGCCCTCACACGCACGCTCCCCCTAAAGCGTTGCCGTACCCTCACCTGGACCCTTAACCGTCCCCTAACCCTAACCCTAGCCCGAACCCTAACCCTAACCCTTCCCCGAAGCCTGACCCTCACCCGTCCCCTAATCCTAACCCGTACGCTAACACTAACCCGCGCCCTCACACGCACGCTCCCCCTAAAGCGTTGCCGTACCCTCACCTGGACCGTAAACCGTCCCCATCCCCTAACCCTAACCCTAGCCCGAACCCTAACCCTAACCCTTCCCCGAAGCCTGACCCTCACCCGTCCCCTAATCCTAACCCGTACGCTAACACTAACCCGCGCCCTCACACGCACGCTCCCCCTAAAGCGTTGCCGTACCCTCACCTGGACCCTAAACCGTCCCCGTCCCCTAACCCTAACCCTAGCCCGAACCCTAACCCTAACCCTTCCCCGAAGCCTGACCCTCACACGTCCCCTAATCCTAACCCGTACGCTAACACTAACCCGCGCCCTCACACGTACGCTGCCCCTAAAGCGTTGCCGTACCCTCACCTGGACCCTAAACCGTCCCCGTCCCCTAACCCTAACCCTAGCCCGAACCCTAACCCTAACACTTCCCCTAAGCCTGACCCTCACCCGTCCCCTAATCCTAACCCGTTCGCTAACACTAACCCGCGCCCTCACACGCACGCTCCCCCTAAAGTGTTGCCGTACCCTCACCTGGACCCGAAACCGTCCCCGTACCCTAACCCTAACCCTAGCCCGAACCCTAACCCTAACCCTTCCCCGAAGCCTGACCCTCACACGTCCCCTAATCCTAACCCGTACGCTAACACTAACCCGCGCCCTCACACGCACGCTCCCCCTAAAGCGTTGCCGTACCCTCACCTGGACCCGAAACCGTCCCCGTCCCCTAACCCTAACCCTAGCCCGAACCCTAAACCTAACCCTTCCCCGAAGCCTGACCCTCACCCGTCCCCTAATCCTAACCCGTACGCTAACACTAACCCGCGCCCTCACACGCACGCTCCCCCTAAAGCGTTGCCGTACCCTCACCTGGACCCTAAACCGTCCCCGTCCCCTAACCCTAACCCTAGCCCGAACCCTAACCCTAACCCTTCCCCGAAGCCTGACCCTCACCCGTCCCCTAATCCTAACCCGTACGCCTACACTAACCCGCGCCCTCACACGCACGCTCCCCCTAAAGCGTTGCCGTACCCTCACCTGGACCCTAAACCGTCCCCGTCCCCTAACCCTAATTCTAGCCCGAACCCTAACCCTAACCCTTCCCCGAAGCCTGACCCTCACCCGTCCCCTAATCCTAACCCGTACGCTAACACTAACCCGCGCCCTCACACGCACGCTCCCCCTACAGCGTTGCCGTACCCTCACCTGGACCCTAAACCGTCCCCGTCCCCTAACCCTAACCCTAGCCCGAACCCTAACCCTAACCCTTCCCCGAAGCCTGACCCTCACCCGTCCCCTAATCCTAACCCGTACCCTAACACTAACCCGCGCCCTCACACGCACGCTCCCCCAAAAGCGTTGCCGTACCCTCACCTGGACCCTAAACCGTCCCCGACCCCTAACCCTAACCCTAGCGCGAACCCTAACCCTAACCCTTCCCCGAAGCCTGACCCTCACCCGTCCCCTAATCCTAACCCGTACGCTAACACTACCCCGCGCCCTCACACGCACGCTCCCCCTAAAGCGTTGCCGTACCCTCACCTGGACCCTAAACCGTCCCCGTCCCCTAACCCTAACCCTAGCCCGAACCCTAACCCTAACCCTTCCCCGAAGCCTGACCCTCACACGTCCCCTAATCCTAACCCGTACGCTAACACTAACCCGCGCCCTCACACGCACGCTCCCCCTAAAGCGTTGCCGTACCCTCACCTGGACCCGAAACCGTCCCCGTCCCCTAACCCTAACCCTAGCCCGAACCCTAACCCTAACCCTTCCCCGAAGCCTGACCCTCACACGTCCCCTAATCCTAACCCGTTCGCTAACACTAACCCGCGCCCTCACACGCACGCTCCCCCTAAAGCGTTGCCGTACCCTCACCTGGACCCGAAACCGTCCCCGTCCCCTAACCCTAACCCTAGCCCGAACCCTAACCCTAACCCTTCCCCGAAGCCTGACCCTCACACGTCCCCTAATCCTAACCCGTACGCTAACACTAACCCGCGCCCTCACACGCACGCTCCCCCTAAAGCGTTGCCGTACCCTCACCTGGACCCGAAACCGTCCCCGTCCCCTAACCCTAACCCTAGCCCGAACCCTAAACCTAACCCTTCCCCGAAGCCTGACCCTCACCCGTCCCCTAATCCTAACCCGTACGCTAACACTAACCCGCGCCCTCACACGCACGCTCCCCCTAAAGCGTTGCCGTACCCTCACCTGGACCCTAAACCGTCCCCGTCCCCTAACCCTAACCCTAGCCCGAACCCTAACCCTAACCCTTCCCCGAAGCCTGACCCTCACCCGTCCCCTAATCCTAACCCGTACGCCTACACTAACCCGCGCCCTCACACGCACGCTCCCCCTAAAGCGTTGCCGTACCCTCACCTGGACCCTAAACCGTCCCCGTCCCCTAACCCTAATTCTAGCCCGAACCCTAACCCTAACCCTTCCCCGAAGCCTGACCCTCACCCGTCCCCTAATCCTAACCCGTACGCTAACACTAACCCGCGCCCTCACACGCCCGCTCCCCCTAAAGCGTTGCCGTACCCTCACCTGGACCCTAAACCGTCCCCGTACCCTAACCCTAACCCTAGCCCGAACCCTAACCCTAACCCTTCCCCGAAGCCTGACCCTCACCCGTCCCCTAATCCTAACCCATACCCTAACACTAACCCGCGCCCCCCCACGCACGCTCCCCCTAAAGCGTTTCCGTACCCTCACCTGGACCCTAAACCGTCCCCGTCCCCTAACCCTAACCCTAGCCCGAACCCTAACCCTTACCCTTCCTCGAAGCCTGACCCTCACCCGTCCCCTAATCCTAAGCCGTACGCTAACACTATCGCGCGCCCTCACACGCACGCTCCCCCTAAAGCGTTGCCGTACCCTCACCTGGACCCTAAACCGTCCCCGTCCCCTAACCCTAACCCTAGCCCGAACCCTAACCCTAACCCTTCCCCGAAGCCTGACCCTCACACGTCCCCTAATCCTAACCCGTACGCTAACACTAACCGGCGCCCTCACACGCACGCTCCCCCTAAAGCTTTGCCGTACCCTCACCTGGACCCTAAACCGTCCCCGTCCCCTAACCCTAACCCTAGCCCGAACCCTAACCCTAACCCTTCCCCGAAGCCTGACCCTCACCCGTCCCCTAATCCTAACCCATACCCTAACACTAACCTGCGCCCTCACACGCACGCTCCCCCTAAAGCGTTGCCGTACCCTCACCTGGACCCTAAACCGTCCCCATCCCCTAACCCTAACCCTAGCCCGAACCCTAACCCTAACCCTTCCCCGAAGCCTGACCCTCACCCGTCCCCTAATCCTAACCCGTACACTAACACTAACCCACGCCCTCACACGCACGCTCCCCCTAAAGCGTTGCCGTACCCTCACCTGGACCCTAAACCGTCCCCGTCCCCTAACCCTAACCCTAGCCCGAACCCTAACCCTAACCCTTCCCCGAAGCCTGACCCTCACCCGTCCCCTAATCCTAACCCGTACGCTAACACTAACCCGCGCCCTCACACGCACGCTCCCCCTAAAGCGTTGCCGTACCCTCACCTGGACCCTAAACCGTCCCCGTCCCCTAACGCTAACCCTAGCCCGAACCCTAACCCTAACCCTTCCCCGAAGCCTGACCCTCACCCGTCCCCTAATCCTAACCCGTACGCTAACACTAACCCGCGCCCTCACACGCACGCTCCCCCTAAAGCGTTGCCGTACCCTCACCTGGACCCTAAACCGTCCCCGTCCCCTAACCCTAACCCTAGCCCGAACCCTAACCCTAACCCTTCCCCAAAGCCTGACCCTCAGCCGTCCCCTAATCCTATCCCGTACGCTAACACTAACCCGCGCCCTCACACGCACGCTCCCCCTAAAGCGTTGCCGTACCCTCACCTGGACCCTAAACCGTCCCCGTCCCCTAACCCTAACCCTAGCCCGAACCCTAACCCTAAACCTTCCCCGAAGCCTGACCCTCACCCGTCCCCTAATCCTAACCCATACCCTAACACTAACGCGCGCGCTCACATGCACGCTCCCCCTAAAGCGTTGCCGTACCCTCACCTGGACCCTAAACCGTCCCCGTCCCCTAACCCTAACCCTAGCCCGAACCCTAACCCTAACCCTTCCCCGAAGCCTGACCCTCACCCGTCCCCTAATCCTAACCCGTACGCTAACACTAACCCGCGCCCTCACACGCATGCTCCCCCTAAAACGTTGCCGTACCCTCAGCTGGACCCTAAACCGTCCCCGTCCCCTAACCCTAATTCTACCCCGAACCCTAACCCTAACCCTTCCCCGAAGCCTGACCCTCACCCGTCCCCTAATCCTAACCCTTACGCTAACACTAACCCGCGCCCTCAAACGCACGCTCCCCCTAAAGCGTTGCCGTACCCTCAGCTGGACCCTAAACCGTCCCCGTCCCCTAACCCTAATTCTAGCCCGAACCCTAACCCTAACCCTTCCCCGAAGCCTGACCCTCACCCGTCCCCTAATCCTAACCCATAACCTAACACTAACCCACGCCCTCACACGCACGCTCCCCCTAAAGCGTTGCCGTACCCTCACCTGGACCCTAAACCGTCCCCGTCCCCTAACCCTAACCCTAGCCCGAACCCTAACCCTTACCCTTCCCCGAAGCCTGACCCTCACCCGTCCCCTAATCCTAAGCCGTACGCTAACACTATCGCGCGCCCTCACACGCACGCTCCCCCTAAAGCGTTGCCGTACCCTCACCTGGACCCTAAACCGTCCCCGTCCCCTAACCCTAACCCTAGCCCGAACCCTAACCCTAACCCTTCCCCGAAGCCTGACCCTCACCCGTCCCCTAATCCTAACCCGTACGCTAACACTAACCGGCACCCTCACACGCACGCTCCCCCTAAAGCGTTGCCGTACCCTCACCTGGACCCTAAACCGTCCCCGTCCCCTAACCCTAACCCTAGCCCGAACCCTAACCCTAACCCTTCCCCGAAGCCTGACCCTCACCCGTCCCCTAATCCTAACCCGTACGCTAACACTAACCTGCGCCCTCACACGCACGCTCCCCCTAAAGCGTTGCCGTACCCTCACCTGGACCCTAAACCGTCCCCGTCCCCTAACCCTAACCCTAGCCCGAACCCTAACCCTAACCCTTCCCCGAAGCCTGACCCTCACCCGTCCCCTAATCCTAACCCATACCCTAACACTAACCCGCGCCCTCACACGCACGCTCCCCCTAAAGCGTTGCCGTACCCTCACCTGGACCCGAAACCGTCCCCGTCCCCTAACCCTAACCCTAGCCCGAACCCTAACCCTAACCCTTCCCCGAAGCCTAACCCTCACCCGTCCCCTAATCCTAACCCATACCCTAACACTAACCCGCGCCCTCACACGCACGCTCCCCCTAAAGCGTTGCCGTACCCTCACCTGGACCCTAAACCGTCCCCGTCTCCTAACCCTAACCCTAGCCCGAACCCTAAACCTAACCCTTCCCCGAAGCCTGACCATCACCCATCCACTAATCCTAACCCGTACACTAACACTAACCCGCGCCCTCACACGCACGCTCCCCCTAAAGCGTTGCCGTACCCTCACCTGGACCCGAAACCGTCCCCGCCCCTTAACCCTAACCCTAGCCCGAACCCTAACCCTAACCCTTCCCCGAAGCCTGACCCTCACCCGTCCCCTAATCCTAACCCGTACGCTAACACTACCCCGCGCCCTCACACGCACGCTCCCCCTAAAGCGTTGCCGTACCCTCACCTGGACCCTAAACCGTCCCCGTCCCCGTCCCCTAACCCTAACCCTAGCCCGAACCCTAACCGTAACCCTTCCCCGAAGCCTGACCCTCACCCGTCCCCTAATCCTAACCCGTACGCTAACATTAACCCGTGCCCTCACACGCACGCTCCCCCTAAAGCGTTGCCGTACCCTCACCTGGACCCGAAACCGTCCCCGTCCCCTAACCCTAACCCTAGCCCGAACCCTAACCCTAACCCTTCCCCGAAGCCTGACCCTCACCCGTCCCCTAATCCTAAACCATACGCTAACACTAACCCGCGCCCTCACACGCACGCTCCCCCTAAAGCGTTGCCGTACCCTCACCTGGACCCTAAACCGTCCCAGTCCCCTAACCATAACCCTAGCCCGAACCGTAACCCTAACCCTTCCCCGAAGCCTGACCCTCACCCGTCCCCTAATCCTAACCCGTACGCTAACACTAACCCGCGCCCTCACACGCACGCTCCCCCTAAAGCGTTGCCGTATCCTCACCTGGACCCTAAACCGTCCCCGTCCCCTAACCCTAACCCTAGCCCGAACCCTAACCCTAACCCTTCCCCGAAGCCTGACCCTCACCCGTCCCCTAATCCTAACCCGTACGCTAACACTAACCCGCGCCCTCACACGCACGCTCCCCCTAAAGCGTTGCCGTACCCTCACCTGGACCCTTAACCGTCCCCTAACCCTAACCCTAGCCCGAACCCTAACCCTAACCCTTCCCCGAAGCCTGACCCTCACCCGTCCCCTAATCCTAACCCGTACGCTAACACTAACCCGCGCCCTCACACGCACGCTCCCCCTAAAGCGTTGCCGTACCCTCACCTGGACCGTAAACCGTCCCCATCCCCTAACCCTAACCCTAGCCCGAACCCTAACCCTAACCCTTCCCCGAAGCCTGACCCTCACCCGTCCCCTAATCCTAACCCGTACGCTAACACTAACCCGCGCCCTCACACGCACGCTCCCCCTAAAGCGTTGCCGTACCCTCACCTGGACCCTAAACCGTCCCCGTCCCCTAACCCTAACCCTAGCCCGAACCCTAACCCTAACCCTTCCCCGAAGCCTGACCCTCACACGTCCCCTAATCCTAACCCGTACGCTAACACTAACCCGCGCCCTCACACGTACGCTGCCCCTAAAGCATTGCCGTACCCTCACCTGGACCCTAAACCGTCCCCGTCCCCTAACCCTAACCCTAGCCCGAACCCTAACCCTAACACTTCCCCTAAGCCTGACCCTCACCCGTCCCCTAATCCTAACCCGTACGCTAACACTAACCCGTGCCGTCACACGCACGCTCCCCCTACAGCGTTGCCGTACCCTCACCTGGACCCTAAACCGTCCCCGTCCCCTAACCCTAACCCTAGCCCGAACCCTAACCCTAACCCTTCCCCGAAGCCTGACCCTCACCCGTCCCCTAATCCTAACCCGTACCCTAACACTACCCCGCGCCCTCACACGCACGCTCCCCCTAAAGCGTTGCCGTACCCTCACCTGGACCCTAAACCGTCCCCGTCCCCTAACCGTAACCCTAGCCCGAACCCTAACCCTAACCCTTCCCCGAAGCCTGACCCTCACACGTCCCCTAATCCTAACCCGTACGCTAACACTAACCCGCGCCCTCACACGCACGCTCCCCCTAAAGCGTTGCCGTACCCTCACCTGGACCCGAAACCGTCCCCGTCCCCTAACCCTAACCCTAGCCCGAACCCTAACCCTAACCCTTCCCCGAAGCCTGACCCTCACACGTCCCCTAATCCTAACCCGTTCGCTAACACTAACCCGCGCCCTCACACGCACGCTCCCCCTAAAGTGTTGCCGTACCCTCACCTGGACCCGAAACCGTCCCCGTACCCTAACCCTAACCCTAGCCCGAACCCTAACCCTAACCCTTCCCCGAAGCCTGACCCTCACACGTCCCCTAATCCTAACCCGTACGCTAGCCCTAACCCGCGCCCTCACACGCACGCTCCCCCTAAAGCGTTGCCGTACCCTCACCTGGACCCGAAACCGTCCCCGTCCCCTAACCCTAACCCTAGCCCGAACACTAAACCTAACCCTTCCCCGAAGCCTGACCCTCACCCGTCCCCTAATCCTAACCCGTACGCTAACACTAACCCGCGCCCTCACACGCACGCTCCCCCTAAAGCGTTGCCGTACCCTCACCTGGACCCTAAACCGTCCCCGTCCCCTAACCCTAACCCTAGCCCGAACCCTAACCCTAACCCTTCCCCAAAGCCTGACCCTCACCCGTCCCCTAATCCTAACCCGTACGCCTACACTAACCCGCGCCCTCACACGCACGCTCCCCCTAAAGCGTTGCCGTACCCTCACCTGGACCCTAAACCGTCCCCGTCCCCTAACCCTAATTCTAGCCCGAACCCTAACCCTCACCCTTCCCCGAAGCCTGACCCTCACCCGTCCCCTAATCCTAACCCGTACGCTAACACTAACCCGCGCCCTCACACGCACGCTCCCCCTACAGCGTTGCCGTACCCTCACCTGGACCCTAAACCGTCCCCATCCCCTAACCCTAACCCTAGCCCGAACCCTAACCCTAACCCTTCCCCGAAGCCTGACCCTCACCCGTCCCCTAATCCTAACCCGTACCCTAACACTAACCCGCGCCCTCACACGCACGCTCCCCCAAAAGCGTTGCCGTACCCTCACCTGGACCCTAAACCGTCCCCGACCCCTAACCCTAACCCTAGCGCGAACCCTAACCCTAACCCTTCCCCGAAGCCTGACCCTCACCCGTCCCCTAATCCTAACCCGTACGCTAACACTACCCCGCGCCCTCACACGCACGCTCCCCCTAAAGCGTTGCCGTACCCTCACCTGGACCCTAAACCGTCCCCGTCCCCTAACCCTAACCCTAGCCCGAACCCTAACCCTAACCCTTCCCCGAAGCCTGACCCTCACACGTCCCCTAATCCTAACCCGTACGCTAACACTAACCCGCGCCCTCACACGCACGCTCCCCCTAAAGCGTTGCCGTACCCTCACCTGGACCCGAAACCGTCCCCGTCCCCTAACCCTAACCCTAGCCCGAACCCTAACCCTAACCCTTCCCCGAAGCCTGACCCTCACACGTCCCCTAATCCTAACCCGTTCGCTAACACTAACCCGCGCCCTCACACGCACGCTCCCCCTAAAGCGTTGCCGTACCCTCACCTGGACCCGAAACCGTCCCCGTCCCCTAACCCTAACCCTAGCCCGAACCCTAACCCTAACCCTTCCCCGAAGCCTGACCCTCACACGTCCCCTAATCCTAACCCGTACGCTAACACTAACCCGCGCCCTCACACGCACGCTCCCCCTAAAGCGTTGCCGTACCCTCACCTGGACCCGAAACCGTCCCCGTCCCCTAACCCTAACCCTAGCCCGAACCCTAAACCTAACCCATCCCCGAAGCCTGACCCTCACCCGTCCCCTAATCCTAACCCGTACGCTAACACTAACCCGCGCCCTCACACGCACGCTCCCCCTAAAGCGTTGCCGTACCCTCACCTGGACCCTAAACCGTCCCCGTCCCCTAACCCTAACCCTAGCCCGAACCCTAACCCTAACCCTTCCCCGAAGCCTGACCCTCACCCGTCCCCTAATCCTAACCCGTACGCCTACACTAACCCGCGCCCTCACACGCACGCTCCCCCTAAAGCGTTGCCGTACCCTCACCTGGACCCTAAACCGTCCCCGTCCCCTAACCCTAATTCTAGCCCGAACCCTAACCCTAACCCTTCCCCGAAGCCTGACCCTCACCCGTCCCCTAATCCTAACCCGTACGCTAACACTAACCCGCGCCCTCACACGCCCGCTCCCCCTAAAGCGTTGCCGTACCCTCACCTGGACCCTAAACCGTCCCCGTACCCTAACCCTAACCCTAGCCCGAACCCTAACCCTAACCCTTCCCCGAAGCCTGACCCTCACCCGTCCCCTAATCCTAACCCATACCCTAACACTAACCCGCGCCCCCCCACGCACGCTCCCCCTAAAGCGTTTCCGTACCCTCACCTGGACCCTAAACCGTCCCCGTCCCCTAACCCTAACCCTAGCCCGAACCCTAACCCTTACCCTTCCTCGAAGCCTGACCCTCACCCGTCCCCTAATCCTAAGCCGTACGCTAACACTATCGCGCGCCCTCACACGCACGCTCCCCCTAAAGCGTTGCCGTACCCTCACCTGGACCCTAAACCGTCCCCGTCCCCTAACCCTAACCCTAGCCCGAACCCTAACCCTAACCCTTCCCCGAAGCCTGACCCTCACACGTCCCCTAATCCTAACCCGTACGCTAACACTAACCGGCGCCCTCACACGCACGCTCCCCCTAAAGCTTTGCCGTACCCTCACCTGGACCCTAAACCGTCCCCGTCCCCTAACCCTAACCCTAGCCCGAACCCTAACCCTAACCCTTCCCCGAAGCCTGACCCTCACCCGTCCCCTAATCCTAACCCATACCCTAACACTAACCTGCGCCCTCACACGCACGCTCCCCCTAAAGCGTTGCCGTACCCTCACCTGGACCCTAAACCGTCCCCATCCCCTAACCCTAACCCTAGCCCGAACCCTAACCCTAACCCTTCCCCGAAGCCTGACCCTCACCCGTCCCCTAATCCTAACCCGTACACTAACACTAACCCACGCCCTCACACGCACGCTCCCCCTAAAGCGTTGCCGTACCCTCACCTGGACCCTAAACCGTCCCCGTCCCCTAACCCTAACCCTAGCCCGAACCCTAACCCTAACCCTTCCCCGAAGCCTGACCCTCACCCGTCCCCTAATCCTAACCCGTACGCTAACACTAACCCGCGCCCTCACACGCACGCTCCCCCTAAAGCGTTGCCGTACCCTCACCTGGACCCTAAACCGTCCCCGTCCCCTAACGCTAACCCTAGCCCGAACCCTAACCCTAACACTTCCCCGAAGCCTGACCCTCACCCGTCCCCTAATCCTAACCCGTACGCTAACACTAACCCGCGCCCTCACACGCACGCTCCCCCTAAAGCGTTGCCGTACCCTCACCTGGACCCTAAACCGTCCCCGTCCCCTAACCCTAACCCTAGCCCGAACCCTAACCCTAACCCTTCCCCGAAGCCTGACCCTCAGCCGTCCCCTAATCCTATCCCGTACGCTAACACTAACCCGCGCCCTCACACGCACGCTCCCCCTAAAGCGTTGCCGTACCCTCACCTGGACCCTAAACCGTCCCCGTCCCCTAACCCTAACCCTAGCCCGAACCCTAACCCTAAACCTTCCCCGAAGCCTGACCCTCACCCGTCCCCTAATCCTAACCCATACCCTAACACTAACGCGCGCGCTCACATGCACACTCCCCCTAAAGCGTTGCCGTACCCTCACCTGGACCCTAAACCGTCCCCGTCCCCTAACCCTAACCCTAGCCCGAACCCTAACCCTAACCCTTCCCCGAAGCCTGACCCTCACCCGTCCCCTAATCCTAACCCGTACGCTAACACTAACCCGCGCCCTCACACGCATGCTCCCCCTAAAACGTTGCCGTACCCTCAGCTGGACCCTAAACCGTCCCCGTCCCCTAACCCTAATTCTACCCCGAACCCTAACCCTAACCCTTCCCCGAAGCCTGACCCTCACCCGTCCCCTAATCCTAACCCTTACGCTAACACTAACCCGCGCCCTCAAACGCACGCTCCCCCTAAAGCGTTGCCGTACCCTCAGCTGGACCCTAAACCGTCCCCGTCCCCTAACCCTAATTCTAGCCCGAACCCTAACCCTAACCCTTCCCCGAAGCCTGACCCTCACCCGTCCCCTAATCCTAACCCATACCCTAACACTAACCCACGCCCTCACACGCACGCTCCCCCTAAAGCGTTGCCGTACCCTCACCTGGACCCTAAACCGTCCCCGTCCCCTAACCCTAACCCTAGCCCGAAACCTAACCCTTACCCTTCCCCGAAGCCTGACCCTCACCCGTCCCCTAATCCTAAGCCGTACGCTAACACTATCGCGCGCCCTCACACGCACGCTCCCCCTAAAGCGTTGCCGTACCCTCACCTGGACCCTAAACCGTCCCCGTCCCCTAACCCTAACCCTAGCCCGAACCCTAACCCTAACCCTTCCCCGAAGCCTGACCCTCACCCGTCCCCTAATCCTAACCCGTACGCTAACACTAACCGGCACCCTCACACGCACGCTCCCCCTAAAGCGTTGCCGTACCCTCACCTGGACCCTAAACCGTCCCCGTCCCCTAACCCTAACCCTAGCCCGAACCCTAACCCTAACCCTTCCCCGAAGCCTGACCCTCACCCGTCCCCTAATCCTAACCCGTACGCTAACACTAACCTGCGCCCTCACACGCACGCTCCCCCTAAAGCGTTGCCGTACCCTCACCTGGACCCTAAACCGTCCCCGTCCCCTAACCCTAACCCTAGCCCGAACCCTAACCCTAACCCTTCCCCGAAGCCTGACCCTCACCCGTCCCCTAATCCTAACCCATACCCTAACACTAACCCGCGCCCTCACACGCACGCTCCCCCTAAAGCGTTGCCGTACCCTCACCTGGACCCGAAACCGTCCCCGTCCCCTAACCCTAACCCTAGCCCGAACCCTAACCCTAACCCTTCCCCGAAGCCTAACCCTCACCCGTCCCCTAATCCTAACCCATACCCTAACACTAACCCGCGCCCTCACACGCACGCTCCCCCTAAAGCGTTGCCGTACCCTCACCTGGACCCTAAACCGTCCCCGTCCCCTAACCCTAACCCTAGCCAGAACCCTAACCCTAACCCTTCCCCGAAGCCTGACCCTCACCCGTCCCCTAATCCTAACCCGTACACTAACACTAACCCGCGCCCTCACACGCACGCTCCCCCTAAAGCGTTGCCGTACCCTCACCTGGACCCTAAACCGTCCCCGTCCCCTAACCCTAACCCTAGCCCGAACCCTAACCCTAACCCTTCCCCGAAGCCTGACCCTCACCCGTCCCTTAATCCTAAGCCGTACGTTAACACTATCGCGCGCCCTCACACGCACGCTCCCCCTAAAGCATTGCCGTACCCTCACCTGGACCCTAAACCGTCCCCGTCCCCTAACCCTAACCCTAGCCCGAACCCTAACCCTAACCCTTCCCCGAAGCCTGACCCTCACCCGTCCCCTAATCCTAACCCGTACGCTAACACTAACCCGCGCCCTCACACGCACGCTCCCCCTAAAGCGTTGCCGTACCCTCACCTGGACCCTAAACCGTCCCCGTCCCCTAAACCTAACCCTAGCCCGAACCCTAACCCTAACCCTTCTCCGAAGCCTGACCCTCACCCGTCCCCTAATCCTAACACGTACCCTAACACTAATCCGCGCTCTCACACGCACGCTCCCCCTAAAGCGTTGCCGTACCCTCACCTGGACCCTAAACCGTCCCCGTCCCATAACCCTAACCCTAGCCCGAACCCTAACCCTAAACCTTCCCCGAAGCCTGACCCTCACCCGTCCCCTAATCCTAACCCGTACGCTAACACTAACCCGCGCCCTCACACGCACGCTCCCCCTAAAGCGTTGCCGTACCCTCACCTGGACCCTAAACCGTCCCCGTCCCCTAACCCTAACCCTAGCCCGAACCCTAACCCTAACCCTTCCCCGAAGCCTGACGCTCACCCGTCCCCTAATCCTAACCCGTACGCTAACACTAACCCGCGCCCTCACACGCACGCTCCCCCTAAAGCGTTGCCGTACCCTCACCTGGACCCTAAACCGTCCCCATCCCCTAACCCTAACCCTAGCCCGAACACTAACCCTAACCCTTCCCCGAAGCCTGACCCTCACCCGTCCCCTAATCCTAACCTGTACGCTAACACTAACCCGCGCCCTCACACGCACGCTCCCCCTAAAGCGTTGCCGTACCCTCACCTGGACCCTAAACCGTCCCCGTCTCCTAACCCTAACCCTAGCCCGAACCCTAAACCTAACCCTTCCCCGAAGCCTGACCCTCACCCGTCCCCTAATCCTAATCCATACCCTAACACTAACCCGCGCCCTCACACGCACGCTCCCCCTAAAGCGTTGCCGTACCCTCACCTGGACCCTAAACCGTCCCCGTACCCTAACCCTAACCCTAGCCCGAACCGTAACCGTAACCCTTCCCCGAAGCCTGACCCTCACCCGTCCCCTAATCCTAACCCGTACGCTAACACTAACCCGCGCCCTCACACGCACGCTCCCCCTAAAGCGTTGCCGTACACTCACCTGGACCCTAAACCGTCCCCGTCCCCTAACCCTAACCCTAGCCCGAACCCTAACCCTAACCCTTCCCCGAAGCCTGACCCTCACCCGTCCCCTAATCCTAAACCATACGCTAACACTAACCCGCGCCCTCACACGCACGCTCCCCCTAAAGCGTTGCCGTATCCTCACCTGGACCCTAAACCGTCCCCGTCCCCTAACGCTAACCCTAGCCCGAACCGTAACCCTAACCCTTCCCCGAAGCCTGACCCTCATCCGTCCCCTAATCCTAACCCGTACGCTAACACTAACCCGCGCCCTCACACGCACGCTCCCCCTAAAGCGTTGCCGTACCCTCACCTGGACCCTAAACCGTCCCCGTCCCCTAACCCTAACCCTAGCCCGAACCCTAACCCTAACCCTTCCCCGAAGCCTGACCCTCACCCGTACCCTAATCCTAACCCGTACGCTAACACTAACCCGTGCCCTCACACGCACGCTCCCCCTACAGCGTTGCCGTACCCTCACCTGGACCCTAAACCGTCCCCGTCCCCTAACCCTAACCCTAGCCCGAACCCTAAGCCTAACCCTTCCCCGAAGCCTGACCCTCACCCGTCCCCTAATCCTAACCCGTACCCTAACACTAACCCGCGCCCTCACACGCACGCTCCCCCTAAAGCCTTGCCGTACCCTCACCTGGACCCTAAACCGTCCCCGACCCCTAACCCTAACCCTAGCCCGAACCCTAACCCTAACCCTTCCCCGAAGCCTGACCCTCACCCGTCCCCTAATCCTAACCCGTACGCTAACACTACCCCGCGCCCTCACACGCACGCTCCCCCTAAAGCGTTGCCGTACCCTCACCTGGACCCTAAACCGTCCCCGTCCCCTAACCCTAACCCTAGCCCGAACCCTAACCCTACGCTTCCCCGAAGCCTGACCCTCACCCGTCCCCTAATCCTAACCCGTACGCTAACACTAACCCGCGCCCTCACACGCACGCTCCCCCTAAAGCGTTGCCGTACCCTCACCTGGACCCTAAACCGTCCCCGTCCCCTAACCCTAACCCTAGCCCGAACCCTAACCCTAACCCTTCCCCGAAGCCTGACCCTCACACGTCCCCTAATCCTAACCCGTACGCTAACACTAACCCGCGCCCTCACACGCACGCTCCCCCTAAAGCGTTGCCGTACCCTCACCTGGACCCGAAACCGTCCCCGTCCCCTAACCCTAACCCTAGCCCGAACCCTAACCCTAACCCTTCCCCGAAGCCTGACCCTCACACGTCCCCTAATCCTAACCCGTACGCCTACACTAACCCGCGCCCTCACACGCACGCTCCCCCTAAAGCGTTGCCGTACCCTCACCTGGACCCTAAACCGTCCCCGTCCCCTAACCCTAATTCTAGCCCGAACCCTAACCCTAACCCTTCCCCGAAGCCTGACCCTCACCCGTCCCCTAATCCTAACCCGTACGCTAACACTAACCCGCGCCCTCACACGCACGCTCCCCCTAAAGCGTTGCCGTACCCTCACCTGGACCCTAAACCGTCCCCGTCCCCTAACCCTAACCCTAGCCCGAACCCTAACCCTAACCCTTCCCCGAAGCCTGACCCTCACCCGTCCCCTAATCCTAACCCATACCCTAACACTAACCCGCGCCCTCCCACGCACGCTCCCCCTAAAGCGTTTCCGTACCCTCACCTGGACCCTAAACCGTCCCCGTCCCCTAACCCTAACCCTAGCCCGAACCCTAACCCTTACACTTCCTCGAAGCCTGACCCTCACCCGTCCCCTAATCCTAAGCCGTACGCTAACACTATCGCGCGCCCTCACACGCACGCTCCCCCTAAAGCGTTGCCGTACCCTCACCTGGACCCTAAACCGTCCCCGTCCCCTAACCCTAACCGTAGCCCGAACCCTAACCCTAACCCTTCCCCGAAGCCTGACCCTCACCCGTCCCCTAATCCTAACCCGTACGCCTACACTAACCCGCGCCCTCACACGCACGCTCCCCCTAAAGCTTTGCCGTACCCTCACCTGGACCCTAAACCGTCCCCGTCCCCTAACCCTAACCCTAGCCCGAACCCTAACCCTAACCCTTCCCCGAAGCCTGACCCTCACCCGTCCCCTAATCCTAACCCATACCCTAACACTAACCCGCGCCCTCACACGCACGCTCCCCCTAAAGCGTTGCCGTACCCTCACCTGGACCCTAAACCGTCCCCATCCCCTAACCCTAACCCTAGCCCGAACCCTAACCCTAACCCTTCCCCGAAGCCTGACCCTCACCCGTCCCCTAATCCTAACCCGTACACTAACACTAACCCGCGCCCTCACACGCACGCTCCCCCTAAAGTGTTGCCGTACCCTCACCTGGACCCTAAACCGTCCCCGTCCCCTAACCCTAACCCTAGCCCGAACCCTAACCCTAACCCTTCCCCGAAGCCTGACCCTCACCCGTCCCCTAATCCTAACCCGTACGCTAACACTAACCCGCGCCCTCACACGCACGCTCCCCCTAAAGCGTTGCCGTACCCTCACCTGGACCCTAAACCGTCCCCGTCCCCTAACCCTAACCCTAGCCCGAACCCTAACCCTAACCCTTCCCCGAAGCCTGACCCTCACCCGTCCCCTAATCCTAACCCGTACGCTAACACTAACCCGCGCCCTCACACGCACGCTCCCCCTAAAGCGTTGCCGTACCCTCACCTGGACCCTAAACCGTCCCCGTCCCCTAACCCTAACCCTAGCCCGAACCCTAACCCTAACCCTTCCCCGAAGCCTGACCCTCAGCCGTCCCCTAATCCTAACCCGTACGCTAACACTAACCCGCGCCCTCACACGCACGCTCCCCCTAAAGCGTTGCCGTACCCTCACCTGGACCCTAAACCGTCCCCGTCCCCTAACCCTAACCCTAGCCCGAACCCTAACCCTAACCCTTCCCCGAAGCCTGACCCTCACCCGTCCCCTAATCCTAACCCGTACGCTAACACTAACCCGCGCCCTCACACGCATGCTCCCCCTAAAGCGTTGCCGTACCCTCAGCTGGACCCTAAACCGTCCCCGTCCCCTAACCCTAATTCTACCCCGAACCCTAAACCTAACCCTTCCCCGAAGCCTGACCCTCACCCGTCCCCTAATCCTAACCCTTACGCTAACACTAACCCGCGCCCTCAAACGCACGCTCCCCCTAAAGCGTTGCCGTACCCTCACCTGGACCCTAAACCGTCCCCGTACCCTAACCCTAACCCTAGCCCGAACCCTAACCCTAACCCTTCCCCGAAGCCTGACCCTCACCCGTCCCCTAATCCTAACCCATACCCTAACATTAACCCACGCCCTCACACGCACGCTCCCCCTAAAGCGTTGCCGTACCCTCACCTGGACCCTAAACCGTCCCCGTCCCCTAACCCTAACCCTAGCCCGAACCCTAACCCTTACCCTTCCCCGAAGCCTGACCCTCACCCGTCCCCTAATCCTAAGCCGTACGCTAACACTATCGCGCGCCCTCACACGCACGCTCCCCCTAAAGCGTTGCCGTACCCTCACCTGGACCCTAAACCGTCCCCGTCCCCTAACCCTAACCCTAGCCCGAACCCTAACCCTAACCCTTCCCCGAAGCCTGACCCTCATCCGTCCCCTAATCCTAACCCGTACGCTAACACTAACCCGCGCCCTCACACGCACGCTCCCCCTAAAGCGTTGCCGTACCCTCACCTGGACCCTAAACCGTCCCCGTCCCCTAACCCTAACCCTAGCCCGAACCCTAACCCTAACCCTTCCCCGAAGCCTGACCCTCACCCGTAACCTAATCCTAACCCGTACGCTAACACTAACCCGTGCCCTCACACGCACGCTCCCCCTACAGCGTTGCCGTACCCTCACCTGGACCCTAAACCGTCCCCGTCCCCTAACCCTAACCCTAGCCCGAACCCTAACCCTAACCCTTCCCCGAAGCCTGACCCTCACCCGTCCCCTAATCCTAACCCGTACCCTAACACTAACCCGCGCCCTCACACGCACGCTCCCCCTAAAGCCTTGCCGTACCCTCACCTGGACCCTAAACCGTCCCCGACCCCTAACCCTAACCCTAGCCCGAACCCTAACCCTAACCCTTCCCCGAAGCCTGACCCTCACCCGTCCCCTAATCCTAACCCGTACGCTAACACTACCCCGTGCCCTCACACGCACGCTCCCCCTAAAGCGTTGCCGTACCCTCACCTGGACCCTAAACCGTCCCCGTCCCCTAACCCTAACCCTAGCCCGAACCCTAACCCTACCCTTCCCCGAAGCCTGACCCTCACCCGTCCCCTAATCCTAACCCGTACGCTAACACTAACCCGCGCCCTCACACGCACGCTCCCCCTAAAGCGTTGCCGTACCCTCACCTGGACCCTAAACCGTCCCCGTCCCCTAACCCTAACCCTAGCCCGAACCCTAACCCTAACCCTTCCCCGAAGCCTGACCCTCACCCGTCCCCTAGTCCTAACCCGTACCCTAACACTAAACCGCGCCCTCACACGCACGCTCCACCTAAAGCGTTGCCGTACACTCACCTGGACCCTAAACCGTCCCCGTCCCCTAAACCTAACCCTAGCCCGAACCCTAACCCTAACCCTTCCCCGAAGCCTGATCCTCACCCGTCCCCTAATCCTAATCCGTACGCTAACACTAACCCGCGCCCTCACACGCACGCTCCCCCTAAAGCGTTGCCGTACCCTCACTTGGACCCTAAACCGTCCCCGTCCCCTAACCCTAACCCTAGCCCGAACCCTAACCCTAACACTTCCCCGAAGCCTGACCCTCACCCGTCCCCTAATCCTAACCCGTACGCTAACACTAACCCTCGCCCTCACACGCACGCTCCCCCTAAAGTGTGGCCATACCCTCACCTGTACCCTAAACCGTCCCCGTCCCCTAACCCTAACCCTAGCCCGAACCCTAAACCTAACCCTTCCCCGAAGCCTGACACTCAACCGTCCCCTACTCCTAACCCGTACGCTAACACTAACCCATGCCCTCACACACACGCTCCCCCTAAAGCGTTGCCGTACCCTCACCTGGACCCTAAACCGTCCCTGTCCCGTAACACTAACCCTAGCCCGAACCCTAACCCTAACCCTTCCCCGAAGCCTGACCCTCACCCGTCCCCTAATCCTAACCCGTACGCTAACACTAACCTGCGCCCTCACACGCACGCTCCCCCTAAAGCGTTGCCGTACCCTCACCTGGACCCTAAACTGTCCCCGTCCCCTAACCCTAACCCTAGCCCGAACCCTAAACCTAACCCTTCCCCGAAGCATGACCCTCACCCGTCCCCTAATCCTAACCCGTACGCTAACACTAACCCGCGCCCTCACACGCACGCTCCCCCTAAAGCGTTGCCGTACCCTCACCTGGACCCTAAACCGTCCCCGTCCCCTAACCCTAAACCTAGCCCGAACCCTAACCCTAACCCTTCCCCGAAGCCTGACCCTCACCCGTCCCCTAATCCTAACCCATACCCTAACACTAACCCGCGCCCTCACATGCACGCTCCCCCTAAAGCGTTGCCGTACCCTCACCTGGACCCTAAACCGTCCCCGTCCCCTAACCCTAACCCTAGCCCGAACCCTAACCCTAACCCTTCCCCGAAGCCTGACCCTCACCCGTCCCCTAATCCTAACCCGTACGCTAACACTAACCCGCGCCCTCACACGCATGCTCCCCCTAAAGCGTTGCCGTACCCTCAGCTGGACCCTAAACCGTCCCCGTCCCCTAACCCTAATTCTAGCCCGAACCCTAACCCTAACCCTTCCCCGAAGCCTGACCCTCACCCGTCCCCTAATCCTAACCCGTACGCTAACACTAACCTGCGCCCTCAAACGCACGCTCCCCCTAAAGCGTTGCCGTACCCTCACCTGGACCCTAAACCGTCCCCGTACCCTAACACTAACCCTAGCCCGAACCCTAACCCTAACCCTTCCCCGAAGCCTGACCCTCACCCGTCCCCTAATCCTAACCCATACCCTAACACTAACCCACGCCCTCACACGCACGATCCCACTAAAGCGTTGCCGTACCCTCACCTGGACCCTAAAGCGTCCCCGTTCCCTAACCCTAACCCTAGCCCTAACCCTAACCCTTACACTTCCCCGAAGCCTGACCCTCACCCGTCCCCTAATCCTAAGCCGTACGCTAACACTATCGCGCGCCCTCACACGCATGCTCTCCCTAAAGCGTTGCCGTACCCTCACCTGGACCCTAAACCGTCCCCGTCCTCTAACCCTAACCCTAGCCCGAACCCTAACCCTAACCCTTCCCCGAAGCCTGACCCTCACCCGTCCCCTAATCCTAACCCGTACGCTAACACTAACCCGCGCCCTCACACGCACGCTCCCCCTAAAGCATTGCCGTACCCTCACCTGGACCCTAAACCGTCCCCGTCCCCTAACCCTAACCCTAGCCCGAACCCTAACCCTAACCCTTCCCCGAAGCCTGACCCTCACCCGTCCCCTAATCCTAACCCGTATGCTAACACTAACCTGCGTCCTCACACGCACGCTCCCCCTAAAGCGTTGTCGTACCCTCACCTGGACCCTAAACCGTCCCCGTCCCCTAACCCTAACCCTAGCCCGAACCCTAACCCTAACCCTTCCCCGAAGCCTGACCCTCACCCGTCCCCTAATCCTAACCCATACCCTAACACTAACCCGCGCCCTCACACGCACGCTCCCCCTAAAGCGTTGCCGTACCCTCACCTGGACCCTAAACCGTCCCCGTCCCCTAACCCTAACCCTAGCCTGAACCCTAACCCTAACCCTTCCCCGAAGCCTGACCCTCACCCGTCCCCTAATCCTAACCCGTACACTAACACTAACCCGCGCCCTCACACGCACGCTCCCCCTAAAGCGTTGCCGTACCCTCACCTGGACCCTAAACCGTCCCCGTCCCCTAACCCTAACCCTAGCCCGAACCCTAACCCTAACCCTTCCCCGAAGCCTGACCCTCACCCGTCCCCTAATCCTAACCCGTACGCTAACACTATCCCGCGCCCTCACACGCACGCTCCACCTAAAGCGTTGCCGTACCCTCACCTGGACCCTAAACCGTCCACGTCCCCTAACCCTAACCCTAGCCCGAACCCTAACCCTAACACTTCTCCGAAGCCTGACCCTCACCCATCCACTAATCCTAACCCGTACACTAACACTAACCCGCGCCCTCACACGCACGATCCCCCTAAAGCGTTGCCGTACCCTCACCTGGACCCTAAACCGTCCCCGTCCCCTAACCCTAACCCTAGCCGGAACCCTAACCCTAACCCTTCCCCGAAGCCTGACCCTCACCCGTCCCCTAATCCTAACCCGTACGCTAACACTAACCCGCGCCCTCACACGCACGCTCCCCCTAAAGCGTTGCCGTACCCTCACCTGGACCCTAAACCGTCCCCGTCACCTAACCCTAACCCTAGCCCGAACCCTAACCCTAACCCTTCCCCGAAGCATGACCCTCAACCGTCCCTTAATACTAACCCGTACGCTAACACTAACCCGCACCCTCACACGCACGCTTCCCCTAAAGCTTTGCCGTACCCTTACCTGGACCCTAAACCGTCCCCGTCCCCGTCCCCTAACCCTAACCCTAGCCCGAACCCTAACCGTAACACTTCCCCAAAGCCTGACCCTCACCCGTCCCCTAATCCTAACCCGTACCCTAACACTAACCCGCGCCCTCACACGCACGCTCCCCCTAAAGCGTTGCCGTACCCTCACCTGGACCCTAAACCGTCCCCGTCCCCTAACCCTAACCCTAGCCCGCACCCTAACCCTAACCCTTCCCCGAAGCCTGACCCTCACCCGTCCCCTAATCCTAACCCGTACGCTAACACTAACCCGCGCCCTCACACGCACGCTCCCCCTAAAGCGTTGCCGTACCCTCACCTGGACCCTAAACCGTCCCCGTCCCCTAACCCTAACCCTAGCCCGAACCCTAACCCTAACCCTTCCCCGAAGCCTGACCCTCACCCGTCCCCTAATCCTAACCCGTTCGCTAACACTAACCCGCGCCCTCACACGCACGCTCCCCCTAAAGCGTTGCCGTACCCTCACCTGGACCCTAAACCGTCCCCGTCCCCTAACGCTAACCCTAGCCCGAACCCTAACCCTAACCCTTCCCCGAAGCCTGACCCTCACCCGTCCCCTAATCCTCACACGTACGCTAACACTAACCCGCGCCCTCACACGCACGCTCCACCTAAAGCGTTGCTGTACCCTCACCTGGACCCTAAACCGTCCCCGTCCCCTAACCCTAACCCTAGCCCGAACCCTAACCCTAACACTTCCCCGAAGCCTGACCCTCACCCGTCCCCTAATCCTAACCCGTACGCTAACACTAACCCGCACCCTCACACGCACGCTCCCCCTAAAGCGTTGCCGTACCCTCACCTGGACCCTAAACCATCCCCGTCCCCTAACCCTAACCCTAGCCCGAACCCTAACCCTAACCCTTCCCCGAAGCCTGACCCTCACCCGTCCCGTAATCCTCACCCGTACGCTAACACTAACCCGCGCCCTCACACGCACGCTCCCCGTAAAGCGTTGCCGTACCCTCACCTGGACCCGAAACCGTCCCTGTCCCCTAACCCTAACCCTAGCCCGAACCCTAACCCTAACCCATCCCCGAAGCCTGACCCTCACCCGTCCCCTAATCCTAACCCGTACACTAACACTAACCCGCGCCCTCACACGCACGCTCCCCCTAAAGCGTTGCCGTACCCTCACCTGGACCCTAAACCGTCCCCGTGCCCTAACCCTAACCCTAGCCCGAACCCTAACCCTAACCCTTCCCCGAAGCCTGACCCTCACCCGTCCCCTAATCCTAACCCGTACGCTAACACTAACCCGCGCCCTCACACGCACGCTCCCCCTAAAGCGTTGCCGTACCCTCACCTGGACCGTAAACCGTCCCCATCCCCTAACCCTAACCCTAGCCCGAACCCTAACCCTAACTCTTCCCCGAAGCCTGACCCTCACCCGTCCCCTAATCCTAACCCGTACGCTAACACTAACCCGCGCCCTCACACGCACGCTCCCCCTAAAGCGTTGCCGTACCCTCACCTGGACCCTAAACCGTCCCCGTCCCCTAACCCTAACCCTAGCCCGAACCCTAACCCTAACCCTTCCCCGAAGCCTGGCCCTCACACGTCCCCTAATCCTAACCCGTACGCTAACACTAACCCGCGCCCTCACTCGTACGCTGCCCCTAAAGCGTTGCCGTACCCTCACCTGGACCCTAAACCGTCCCCGTCCCCTAACCCTAACCCTAGCCCGAACCCTAACCCTAACCCTTCCCCGAAGCCTGACCCTCACCCGTCCCCTAATCCTAACCCGTACGCTAACACTAACCCGTGCCTTCACACGCACGCTCCCCCTACAGCGTTGCCGTACCCTCACCTGGACCCTAAACCGTCCCCGTCCCCTAACCCTAACCCTAGCCCGAACCCTAACCCTAACCCTTCCCCGAAGCCTGACCCTCACCCGTCCCCTAATCCTAACCCGTACCCTAACACTAACCCGCGCCCTCACACGCACGCTCCCCCTAAAGCGTTGCCGTACCCTCACCTGGACCCTAAACCGTCCCCGACCCCTAACCCTAACCCTAGCCCGAACCCTAACCCTAACCCTTCCCCGAAGCCTGACCCTCACCCGTCCCCTAATCCTAACCCGTACGCTAACACTACCCCGCGCCCTCACACGCACGCTCCCCCTAAAGCGTTGCCGTACCCTCACCTGGACCCTAAACCGTCCCCGTCCCCTAACCCTAACCCTAGCCCGAAACCTAACCCTAACCCTTCCCCGAAGCCTGACCCTCACACGTCCCCTAATCCTAACCCGTACGCTAACACTAACCCGCGCCCTCACACGCACGCTCCCCCTAAAGCGTTGCCGTACCCTCACCTGGACCCGAAACCGTCCCCGTCCCCTAACCCTAACCCTAGCCCGAACCCTAACCCTAACCCTTCCCTGAAGCCTGACCCTCACACGTCCCCTAATCCTAACCCGTACGCTAACACTAACCCGCACCCTCACACGCACGCTCCCCCTAAAGCGTTGCCGTACCCTCACCTGGACCCGAAACCGTCCCCGTCCCCTAACCCTAACCCTAGCCCGAACCCTAACCCTAACCCTTCCCCGAAGCCTGACCCTCACACGTCCCCTAATCCTAACCCGTACGCTAACACTAACCCGCGCCCTCACACGCACGCTCCCCCTAAAGCGTTGCCGTACCCTCACCTGGACCCGAAACCGTCCCCGTCCCCTAACCCTAACCCTAGCCCGAACCCTAAACCTAACCCTTCCCCGAAGCCTGACCCTCACCCGTCCCCTAATCCTAACCCGTACGCTAACACTAACCCGCGCCCTCACACGCACGCTCCCCCTAAAGCGTTGCCGTACCCTCACCTGAACCCTAAACCGTCCCCGTCCCCTAACCCTAACCCTAGCCCGAACCCTAACCCTAACCCTTCCCCGAAGCCTGACCCTCACCCGTCCCCTAATCCTAACCCGTACGCCTACACTAACCCGCGCCCTCACACGCACGCTCCCCCTAAAGCGTTGCCGTACCCTCACCTGGACCCTAAACCGTCACCGTCCCCTAACCCTAATTCTAGCCCGAACCCTAACCCTAACCTTTCCCGAAGCCTGACCCTCACCCGTCCCCTAATCCTAACCCGTACGCTAACACTAACCCGCGCCCTCAGACGCACGCTCCCCCTAAAGCGTTGCCGTACCCTCACCTGGACCCTAAACCGTCCCCGTACCCTAACCCTAACCCTAGCCCGAACCCTAACCCTAACCCTTCCCCGAAGCCTGACCCTCACCCGTCCCCTAATCCTAACCCATACCCTAACACTAACCCGCGCCCTCCCACGCACGCTCCCCCTAAAGCGTTTCTGTACCCTCACCTGGACCCTAAACCGTCCCCGTCCCCTAACCCTAACCCTAGCCCGAACCCTAACCCTTACCCTTCCTCGAAGCCTGACCCTCACCCGTCCCCTAATCCTAACCCGTACGCTAACACTATCGCGCGCCCTCACACGCACGCTCCCCCTAAAGCGTTGCCGTACCCTCACCTGGACCCTAAACCGTCCCCGTCCCCTAACCCTAACCCTAGCCCGAACCCTAACCCTAACCCTTCCCCGAAGCCTGACCCTCACCCGTCCCCTAATCCTAACCCGTACGCTAACACTAACCCGCGCCCTCACACGCACGCTCCCCCTAAAGCTTTGCCGTACCCTCACCTGGACCCTAAACCGTCCCCGTCCCCTAACCCTAACCCTAGCCCGAACCCTAACCCTAACCCTTCCCCGAAGCCTGACCCTCACCCGTCCCCTAATCCTAACCCGTACCCTAACACTAACCCGCGCCCTCACACGCACGCTCCCCCTAAAGCGTTGCCGTACCCTCACCTGGACCCTAAACCGTCCCCGTCCCCTAACCCTAACCCTAGCCCGAACCCTAACCCTAACCCTTCCCCGAAGCCTGACCCTCACCCGTCCCCTAATCCTAACCCGTACACTAACACTAACCCGCGCCCTCACACGCACGCTCCCCCTAAAGCGTTGCCGTACCCTCACCTGGACCCTAAACCGTCCCCGTCCCCGAACCCTAACCCTAGCCCGAACCCTAACCCTAACCCTTCCTCGAAGCCTGACCCTCACCCGTCCCCTAATCCTAAGCCGTACGCTAACACTATCGCGCGCCCTCACACGCACGCTCCCCCTAAAGCGTTGCCGTACCCTCACCTGGACCCTAAACCGTCCCCGTCCCCTAACCCTAACCCTAGCCCGAACCCTAACCCTAACCCTTCCCCGAAGCCTGACCCTCACCCGTCCCCTAATCCTAACCCGTACGCTAACACTAACCGGCGCCCTCACACGCACGCTCCCCCTAAAGCTTTGCCGTACCCTCACCTGGACCCGAAACCGTCCCCGTCCCCTAACCCTAACCCTAGCCCGAACCCTAACCCTAACCCTTCCCCGAAGCCTGACCCTCACACGTCCCCTAATCCTAACCCGTACGCTAACACTAACCCGCGCCCTCACACGCACGCTCCCCCTAAAGCGTTGCCGTACCCTCACCTGGACCCTAAACCGTCCCCGTCCCCTAACCCTAACCCTAGCCCGAACCCTAAACCTAACCCTTCCCCGAAGCCTGACCCTCACCCGTCCCCTAATCCTAACCCGTACGCTAACACTAACCCGCGCCCTCACACGCACGCTCCCCCTAAAGCGTTGCCGTACCCTCACCTGGACCCTAAACCGTCCCCGTCCCCTAACCCTAACCCTAGCCCGAACCCTAACCCTAACCCTTCCCCGAAGCCTGACCCTCACCCGTCCCCTAATCCTAACCCGTACGCCTACACTAACCCGCGCCCTCACACGCACGCTCCCCCTAAAGCGTTGCCATACCCTCACCTGGACCCTAAACCGTCCCCGTCCCCTAACCCTAATTCTAGCCCGAACCCTAACCCTAACCCTTCCCCGAAGCCTGACCCTCACCCGTCCCCTAATCCTAACCCGTACGCTAACACTAACCCGCGCCCTCAGACGCACGCTCCCCCTAAAGCGTTGCCGTACCCTCACCTGGACCCTAAACCGTCCCCGTACCCTAACCCTAACCCTAGCCCGAACCCTAACCCTAACCCTTCCCCGAAGCCTGACCCTCACCCGTCCCCTAATCCTAACCCGTACCCTAACACTAACCCGCGCCCTCCCACGCACGCTCCCCCTAAAGCGTTTCTGTACCCTCACCTGGACCCTAAACCGTCCCCGTCCCCTAACCCTAACCCTAGCCCGAACCCTAACCCTTACCCTTCCTCGAAGCCTGACCCTCACCCGTCCCCTAATCCTAACCCGTACGCTAACACTAACCCGCGCCCTCACACGCACGCTCCCCCTAAAGCGTTGCCGTACCCTCACCTGGACCCTAAACCGTCCCCGTCCCCTAACCCTAACCCTAGCCCGAACCCTAACCCTAACCCTTCCCCGAAGCCTGACCCTCACCCGTCCCCTAATCCTAACCCGTACGCTAACACTAACCGGCGCCCTCACACGCACGCTCCCCCTAAAGCTTTGCCGTACCCTCACCTGGACCCTAAACCGTCCCCGTCCCCTAACCCTAACCCTAGCCCGAACCCTAACCCTAACCCTTCCCCGAAGCCTGACCCTCACCCGTCCCCTAATCCTAACCCGTACCCTAACACTAACCCGCGCCCTCACACGCACGCTCCCCCTAAAGCGTTGCCGTACCCTCACCTGGACCCTAAACCGTCCCCGTCCCCTAACCCTAACCCTAGCCCGAACCCTAACCCTAACCCTTCCCCGAAGCCTGACCCTCACCCGTCCCCTAATCCTAACCCGTACCCTAACACTAACCCGCGCCCTCACACGCACGCTCCCCCTAAAGCGTTGCCGTACCCTCACCTGGACCCTAAACCGTCCCCGTCCCCTAACCCTAACCCTAGCCCGAACCGTAACCCTAACCCTTCCCCGAAGCCTGACCCTCACCCGTCCCCTAATCCTAACCCGTACGCTAACACTAACCCGCGCCCTCACACGCACGCTCCCCCTAAAGCGTTGCCGTACCCTCACCTGGACCCGAAACCGTCCCCATCCCCTAACCCTAACCCTAGCCCGAACCCTAACCCTAACCCTTCCCCGAAGCCTGACCCTCACCCGTCCCCTAATCCTAACCCGTACGCTAACACTAACCCGCGCCCTCACACGCACGCTCCCCCTAAAGCGTTGCCGTACCCTCACCTGGACCCTAAACCGTCCCCGTCCCTTAACCCTAACCCTAGCCCGAACCCTAACCCTAACCCTTCCCCGAAGCCTGACCCTCACCCGTCCCCTAATCCTAACCCGTACCCTAACACTAACCCGCGCCCTCACACGCACGCTCCCCCTAAAGCGTTGCCGTACCCTCACCTGGACCCTAAACCGTCCCCGTCCCCTAACCCTAACCCTAGCCCGAACCCTAACCCTTACCCTTCCTCGAAGCCTGACCCTCACCCGTCCCCTAATCCTAAGCCGTACGCTAACACTATCGCGCGCCCTCACACGCACGCTCCCCCTAAAGCGTTGCCGTACCCTCACCTGGACCCTAAACCGTCCCCGTCCCCTAACCCTAACCCTAGCCCGAACCCTAACCCTAACCCTTCCCCGAAGCCTGACCCTCACCCGTCCCCTAATCCTAACCCGTACGCTAACACTAACCGGCGCCCTCACACGCACGCTCCCCCTAAAGCTTTGCCGTACCCTCACCTGGACCCTAAACCGTCCCCGTCCCCTAACCCTAACCCTAGCCCGAACCCTAACCCTAACCCTTCCCCGAAGCCTGACCCTCACCCGTCCCCTAATCCTAACCCGTACCCTAACACTAACCCGCGCCCTCACACGCACGCTCCCCCTAAAGCGTTGCCGTACCCTCACCTGGACCCTAAACCGTCCCCGTCCCCTAACCCTAACCCTAGCCCGAACCCTAACCCTAACCCTTCCCCGAAGCCTGACCCTCACCCGTCCCCTAATCCTAACCCGTACGCTAACACTAACCCGCGCCCTCACACGCACGCTCCCCCTAAAGCGTTGCCGTACCCTCACCTGGACCCGAAACCGTCCCCGTCCCCTAACCCTAACCCTAGCCCGAACCCTAACCCTAACCCTTCCCCGAAGCCTGACCCTCACCCGTCCCCTAATACTAACCCGTACGCTAACACTAACCCGCGCCCTCACACGCACGCTCCCCCTAAAGCGTTGCCGTACCCTCACCTGGACCCTAAACCGTCCCCATCCCTTAACCCTAACCCTAGCCCGAACCCTAACCCTAACCCTTCCCCGAAGCCTGACCCTCACCCGTCCCCTAATCCTAACCCGTACCCTAACACTAACCCGCACCCTCACACGCACGCTCCCCCTAAAGCGTTGCCGTACCCTCACCTGGACCCTAAACCGTCCCCGTCCCCTAACCCTAACCCTAGCCCGAACCCTAACCCTTACCCTTCCCCGAAGCCTGACCCTCACCCGTCCCCTAATCCTAAGCCGTACGCTAACACTATCGCGCGCCCTCACACGCACGCTCCCCCTAAAGCGTTGCCGTACCCTCACCTGGACCCTAAACCGTCCCCGTCCCCTAACCCTAACCCTAGCCCGAACCCTAACCCTAACCCTTCCCCGAAGCCTGACCCTCACCCGTCCCCTAATCCTAACCCGTACGCTAACACTAACCGGCGCCCTCACACGCACGCTCCCCCTCAAGCGTTGCCGTACCCTCACCTGGACCCTAAACCGTCCCCGTCCCCTAACCCTAACCCTAGCCCGAACCCTAACCCTAACCCTTCCCCGAAGCCTGACCCTCACCCGTCCCCTAATCCTAACCCGTACGCTAACACTAACCTGCGCCCTCACACGCACGCTCCCCCTAAAGCGTTGCCGTACCCTCACCTGGACCCTAAACCGTCCCCGTCCCCTAACCCTAACCCTAGCCCGAACCCTAACCCTAACCCTTCCCCGAAGCCTGACCCTCACCCGTCCCCTAATCCTAACCCATACCCTAACACTAACCCGCGCCCTCACACGCACGCTCCCCCTAAAGCGTTGCCGTACCCTCACCTGGACCCGAAACCGTCCCCGTCCCCTAACCCTAGCCCGAACCCTAACCCTAACCCTTCCCCGAAGCCTGACCCTCACCCGTCCCCTAATCCTAACCCGTACGCCTACACTAACCCGCGCCCTCACACGCACGCTCCCCCTAAAGCGTTGCCGTACCCTCACCTGGACCCTAAACCGTCACCGTCCCCTAACCCTAATTCTAGCCCGAACCCTAACCCTAACCCTTCCCCGAAGCCTGACCCTCACCCGTCCCCTAATCCTAACCCGTACGCTAACACTAACCCGCGCCCTCAGACGCACGCTCCCCCTAAAGCGTTGCCGTACCCTCACCTGGACCCTAAACCGTCCCCGTACCCTAACCCTAACCCTAGCCCGAACCCTAACCCTAACCCTTCCCCGAAGCCTGACCCTCACCCGTCCCCTAATCCTAACCCATACCCTAACACTAACCCGCGCCTTCCCACGCACGCTCCCCCTAAAGCGTTTCTGTACCCTCACCTGGACCCTAAACCGTCCCCGTCCCCTAACCCTAACCCTAGCCCGAACCCTAACCCTTACCCTTCCCCGAAGCCTGACCCTCACCCGTCCCCTAATCCTAACCCGTACGCTAACACTATCGCGCGCCCTCACACGCACGCTCCCCCTAAAGCGTTGCCGTACCCTCACCTGGACCCTAAACCGTCCCCGTCCCCTAACCCTAACCCTAGCCCGAACCCTAACCCTAACCCTTCCCCGAAGCCTGACCCTCACCCGTCCCCTAATCCTAACCCGTACGCTAACACTAACCGGCGCCCTCACACGCACGCTCCCCCTAAAGCTTTGCCGTACCCTCACCTGGACCCTAAACCGTCCCCGTCCCCTAACCCTAACCCTAGCCCGAACCCTAACCCTAACCCTTCCCCGAAGCCTGACCCTCACCCGTCCCCTAATCCTAACCCGTACGCTAACACTAACCCGTGCCCTCACACGCACGCTCCCCCTAAAGTGTTGCCGTACCCTCACCTGGACCCTAAACCGTCCCCGTCCCCTAACCCTAACCCTAGCCCGAACCCTAACCATTCCCCGAAGCCTGACCGTCACCCGTCCCCTAATCCTAACACGTACGATAACACTAACCCGCGCCCTCACTCGCACACTCCCCCTAAAACGTTGCCGTACCCTCACCTGGACCCTAAACCGTCCCCGTCCCCTAACCCTAACCCTAGCCCGAACCCTAACCCTAACCGTTCCCCGAAGCCTGACCCTCACCCGTCCCCTAATCCTAACCCGTACGCTAACACTAACCCACGCCCTCACACGCACGCTCCCCCTAAAGCGTTGCCATACCCTCACCTGGACCCTAAACCGTCCCCGTCCCCTAACCCTAACCCTAGCCCGAACCCTAACCCTAACCCTTCCCCGAAGCCTGACCCTCACCCGTCCCCTAATCCTATCCTGTACGCTAACACTAAACCGCGCCCTCACATGCACACTCCCCCTAAAGCGTTGCCGTACCCTCACCTGGACCCTAAACCGTCCCCGTCCCCTAACCCTAACCCTAGCCTGAACCCTAATCCTAACCCTTCCCCGAAGCCTGTGCCTCACCCGTCCACTAATCCTAACCCGTACGCTGACACTACCCCGCGCCCTCAAACACACGCTCCCTCTAAAACGTTGCCGTACCCTCACCTGGACCCTAATCCGTCCCCGTCCACTAACCCTAACCCTAGCCCGAACCCTAACCCTTCCCCGAAACCTGACCCTCACCCGTCCCCTAATCCTAACCCGTACGCTAACACTAACCCGCGCCCTCACACGCACGCTCCCCCTAAAGCGTTGCCGTACCCTCACCTGGACCCTAAACCGTCCCCGTCCCCTAACCCTAACCCTAGCCCGAACCCTAACCCAAACCCTTCCCCGAAGCCTGACCCTCACCCGTCCCCTAATCCTAACCCGTACGCTAACACTAACCCGCGCCCTCACACGCACGCTCCCCCTAAAGCGTTGCCGTACCCTCACCTGGACCCGAAACCGTCCCCGTCCCCTAACCCTAACCCTAGCCCGAACCTTAACCCTAACCCTTCCCCGAAGCCTGACCCTCACCCGTCCACTAATCCTAACCCGTACGCTAACACTAACCCGCGCCCTCACACGCACGCTCCCCCTAAAGCGTTGCCGTACCCTCACCTGGACCCTAAACCGTCCCCGTCCCCTAACCCTAACCCTAGCCCGAACCCTAACCCTAACCCTTCCCCGAAGCCTGACCCTCACCCGTCCCCTAATCCTAACACGTACGCTAACACTAACCCACGCCCTCACACGCACGCTCCCCCTAAAGCGTTGCCATACCCTCACCTGGACCCTAAACCGTCCCCGTCCCCTAACCCTAACCCTAGCCCGAACCCTAACCCTAACCCTTCCCCGAAGCCTGAACCTCACCCGTCCCCTAATCCTAACCCGTACGCTAACACTAACCCGCGCCCTCACACGCACGCTCCCCATAAAGCGTTGCCTTACCCTCACCTGGACCCTAAACCGTCCCCGTCCCCTAACCCTAACCCTAGCCCGAACCCTAACCCTAACCCTTCCCCGAAGCCTGACCCTCACCAGTCCCCTAATCCTAACCCGTACGCTAACACTAACCCACGCCCTCACACGTACGCTCCCCCTAAAGCGTTGCCGTACCCTCACCTGGACCCTGAACCGTCCCCGTCCCCTAACCCTAACCTTAGCCCGAACCCTAACCCTAACCCTTCCCCGAAGCCTGACCCTCACCCGTCCCCTAATCCTATCCTGTACGCTAACACTAAACCGCGCCCTCACATGCACACTCCCCCTAAAGCGTTGCCGTACCCTCACCTGGACCCTAAACCGTCCCAGTCCCCTAACCCTAACCCTAGCCTGAACCCTAATCCTAACCCTTCCCCGAAGCCTGTCCCTCACCCGTCCACTAATCCTAACCCGTACGCTAACACTACCCCGCGCCCTCAAACACACGCTCCCTCTAAAGCGTTGCCGTACCCTCACCTGGACCCTAATCCGTCCCCGTCCACTAACCCTAACCCTAGCCAGAACCCTAACCCTTCCCCGAAACCTGACCCTCACCCGTCCCCTAATCCTAACCCGTACGCTAACACTAACCCGCGCCCTCACACGCACGCTCCCCCTAAAGCGTTGCCGTACCCTCACCTGGACCCTAAACCGTCCCCGTCCCCTAACCCTAACCCTAGCCCGAACCCTAACCCAAACCCTTCCCCGAAGCCTGACCCTCACCCGTCCCCTAATCCTAACCCGTACGCTAACACTAACCCGCGCCCTCACACGCACGCTCCCCCTAAAGCGTTGCCGTACCCTCACCTGGACCCTAAACCGTCCCCGTCCCCTAACCCTAACCCTAGCCCGAAACTTAACCCTAACCCTTCCCCGAACCCTGACCCTCACCCGTCCCCTATTCCTAACCCGTACGCTAACACTAACCCGCGCCCTACACGCACGCTCCCCCTAAAGCGTTGCCGTACCCTCACCTGGACCCTAAACCGTCCCCGTCCCCTAACCCTAACCCTAGCCCGAACCCTAACCCTAACCCTTCCCCGAAGCCTGACCCTCACCCGTCCCCTAATCCTAACCCGTACGCTAACACTAACCCGCGCCCTCACACGCACGCTCCCCCTAAAGCGTTGCCGTACCCTCACCTGGACCCTAAACCGTCCCCATCCCCTAACCCTAACCCTAGCCCGAACCCTAACCCTAACCCTTCCCCGAAGCCTGACCCTCACCCGTCCCCTAATCCTAACCCGTACGCTAACACTAAACCGCACCCTCACACGCACGCTCCCCCTAAAGCGTTTCCGTACCCTCACCTGGACGCTAAACCGTCCCCGTCCCCTAACCCTAACCCTAGCCCGAACCCTAACCATTCCCCGAAGCCTGACCCTCACCCGTCCCCTAATCCTAACACGTACGATAACACTAACCCGCGCCCTCACTCGCACACTCCCCCTAAAGCGTTGCCGTACACTCACCTGGACCCTAAACCGTCCCCGTCCCCTAACCCTAACCCTAGCCCGAACCCTAACCCTAACCCTTCCCCGAAGCCTGACCCTCACCCGTCCCCTAATCCTAACCCGTACGCTAACACTAACCCGCGCCCTCACACGCACGCTCCCCCTAAAGCGTTGCCGTACCCTCACCTGGACCCTAAACCGTCCCCGTCCCCTAACCCTAACCCTAGCCCGAACCCAAACCCTAACCCTTCCCCGAAGCCTGACCCTCACCCGTCCCCTAATCCTAACCCGTACGCTAACACTAACCCATGCCCTCACACGCACGCTCCCCCTAAAGCGTTGCCGTACCCTCACCTGGACCCTGAACCGTCCCCGTCCCCTAACCCTAACCCTAGCCCGAACCCTAACCCTAACCCTTCCCCGAAGCCTGACCCTCACCCGTCCCCTAATCCTATCCTGTACGCTAACACTAAACCACGCCCTCACATGCACACTCCCCCTAAAGCGTTGCCGTACCCTCTCCTGGACCCTAAACCGTCCCCGTCCCCTAACCCTAACCCTAGCCTGAACCCTAATTCTAACCCTTCCCCGAAGCCTGTCCCTCACCCGTCCACTAATCCTAACCCGTACGATAACACTACCCCGCGCCCTCAAACGCACGCTCCCTCTAAAGCGTTGCCGTACCCTCACCTGGACCCTAATCCGTCCCCGTCCACTAACCCTAACCCTAGCCCGAACCCTAACGCTTCCCCGAAACCTGACCCTCACCCGTCCCCTAATCCTAACCCGTACGCTAACACTAACCCGCGTCCTCACACGCACGGTCCCCCTAAAGCATTGCCGTACCCTCACCTGGACCCTAAACCGTCCCCGTCCCCTAACCCTAACCCTAGCCCGAACCCTAAACCTAACCCTTCCCCGAAGCCTGACCCTCACCCGTTCGCTAATCCTAACCCGTACGCTAACACTAACCCGCGCCCTCACACGCACGCTCCCCCTAAAGCGTTGCCATACCCTCACCTGGACCCTAAACCTTCCCCATCCCCTAACCCTAACCCTAGCCCGAACCCTAACCCTAACCCTTCCCCGAAGCCTGACCCTCACCCGTCCCCTAATCCTAACCCGTACGCTATCACTAACCCGCGCCCTCACACGCACGCTCCCCCTAAAGCGTTGCCGTACCCTCACCTGGACCCTAAACCGTCCCCGTCCCCTAACCCTAACCCTAGCCCGAACCCTAACCCTAACCCTTCCCCGAAGCCTGACCCTCACCCGTCCCCTAATCCTAACCCGTACGCTAACACTAACCCGCGCCCTCACACGCACGCTCCCCCTAAAGCGTTGCCGTACCCTCACCTGGAACCTAGACCGTCCCCGTCCCCTAACCCTAACCCTAGCCCAAAACCTAACCCTTCCCCGAAGCCTGACCCTCACCCGTCCCCTAATCCTATCCTGTGCGCTAACACTAAACCACGCCCTCACATGCACACTCCCCCTAAAGCGTTGCCGTACCCTCACCTGGACCCTAAACCGTCCCCGTCCCCTAACCCTAACCGTAGCCTGAACGCTAATCCTAACCCTTCCCCGAAGCCTGTCCCTCACCCGTCCACTAATCCTAACCCGTACGCTAACACTACCCCACGCCCTCAAACGCACGCTCCCTCTAAAGCGTTGCCGTACCATCACCTGGACCCTAATCCGTCCCCGTCCACTAACCCTAACCCTAGCCCGAACCCTAACCCTTCCCCGAAGCCTGACCCTCACCCGTCCCCTAATCCTAACCCGTACGCTAACACTAAACCGCGCCCTCACACGCACGCTCCCCCTTAAGTGTTGCCGTACCCTCACCTGGACCCTAAACCGTCCCCGTCCCCTAACCCTAACCCTAGCCCGAACTCTAACCCTAACACTTCCCCGAAGCCTGACCCTCACCCGTCCCCTAATCCTAACCCGTACGCTAACACTAACACGCGCCCTCACACGCACGCTCCCCCTAAAGCATTGCCGTACCCTCACCTGGACCCTAAACCGTCCCCGTCCCCTAACCCTAACCCTAGCCCGAACCCTAACCCTTCCCCGAAGCCAGACCCTCACCCGTCCCCTAATCCTATCCTGTACGCTAACACTAAACCGCGCCCTCACATGCACACTCCCCCTAAAGCGTTGCCGTACCCTCACCTGGACCCTAAACCGTCCCCGTCCCCTAACCCTAACCCTAGCCTGAACCCTAATCCTAACCCTTCCCCGAAGCCTGTCCCTCACCCGTCCACTAATCCTAACCCGTACGCTAACACTACCCCACGCCCTCAAACGCACGCTCCCTCTAAAGCGTTGCTGTACCCTCACCTGGACCCTAATCCGTCCCCGTCCCCTAACCCTAACCCTAGCCCGAACCCTAACCCTTCCCCGAAACCTGACCCTCACCCGTCCCCTAATCCTAACCCGTACGCTAACACTAACCCGCGCTCTCACACGCACGCTCCCCCAAAGCGTTGCCGTACCCTCACCTGGACCCTAAACCGTCCCCGTCCCCTAACCCTAACCCTAGCCCGAACCCTAACCCTAACACTTCGCCGAAGCCTGACCCTCACCCGTCCCCTAATCCTAACCCGTACGCTAACACTAACCCGCGCCCTCACACGAACGCTCCCCCTAAAGCGTTGCCGTACCCTCACCTGGACCCTAAACCGTCCCCGTCCCCTAACCCTAACCCTAGCCCGAACATTAACCCTAACCCTTCCCCGAAGCCTGACCCTCACCCGTCCCCTATTCCTAACCCGTACGCTAACACTAACCCGCGCCTTCACACGCACGCTCCCCTAAAGCGTTGCCGTACCCTCACCTGGACCCTAAACCGTCCCCGTCCCCTAACCCTAACCCTAGCCCGAACCCTAACCCTAACCCTTCCCCGAAGCCTGACCCTCACCCGTCCCCTAATCCTAACCCATACGCTAACACTAACCCGCGCCCTCACACGCACGCTCCCCCTAAAGCGTTGCCGTACCCTCACCTGGACCCTAAACCGTCCCCATCCCCTAACCCTAACCCTAGCCCGAACCCTAACCCTAACACTTCCCCGAAGCCTGACCCTCACCCGTCCCCTAATCCTAACCCGTACGCTAACACTAAACCGCGCCCTCACACGCACGCTCCCCCTAAAGCGTTGCCGTACCCTCACCTGGACCCTAAACCGTCCCCGTCCCCTAACCCTAACCCTAGCCCGAACACTAACCCTTCCCCGAAACCTGACCCTCACCCGTCCCCTAATCCTAACCCGTACGCTAACACTAACCCGCGCCCTCACACGCACGCTCCCCCTAAAGCGTTGCCGTACCCTCACCTGGACCCTAAACCGTCCCCGTCCCCTAACTCTAACCCTAGCCCGAACCCTAACCCTAACCCTTCCCCGAAGCCTGACCCTCACCCGTCCCCTAATCCTAACCCGTACGCTAACACTAACCCGCGCCCTCACACGCACGCTCCCCCTACAGCGTTGCCGTACCCTCACCTGGACCCTAAACCGTCCCCATCCCCTAACCCTAACCCTAGCCCGAACCCTAACCCTAACACTTCCCCGAAGCCTGACCCTCACCCGTCCCCTAATCCTAACCCGTACGCTAACACTAACCCGCGCCCTCACACGCACGCTCCCCCTAAAGCGTTGCCGTACCCTCACCTGGACCCTAAACCGTCCCCGTCCCCTAACCCTAACCCTAGCCCGAACCCTAACCATTCCCCGAAGCCTGACCCTCACCCGTCCCCTAATCCTAACACGTACGATAACACTAACCCGCGCCCTCACTCGCACACTCCCCCTAAAGCGTTGCCGTACCCTCACCTGGACCCTAAACCGTCCCCGTCCCCTAACCCTAACCCTAGCCCGAACCCTAACCCTAACCCTTCCCCGAAGCCTGACCCTCACCCGTCCCCTAATCCTAACCCGTACGCTAACACTAACCCGCGCCCTCACACGCACGCTCCCCCTAAAGCGTTGCCGTACCCTCACCTGGAACCTAAACCGTCCCCGTCCCCTAACCCTAACCCTAGCCCAAAACCTAACCCTTCCCCGAAGCCTGACCCTCACCCGTCCCCTAATCCTATCCTGTACGCTAACACTAAACCACGCCCTCACATGCACACTCCCCCTAAAGCGTTGCCGTACCCTCACCTGGACCCTAAACCGTCCCCGTCCCCTAACCCTAACCGTAGCCTGAACGCTAATCCTAACCCTTCCCCGAAGCCTGTCCCTCACCCGTCCACTAATCCTAACCCGTACGCTAACACTACCCCACGCCCTCAAACGCACGCTCCCTCTAAAGCGTTGCCGTACCATCACCTGGACCCTAATCCGTCCCCGTCCACTAACCCTAACCCTAGCCCGAACCCTAACCCTTCCCCGAAGCCTGACCCTCACCCGTCCCCTAATCCTAACCCGTACGCTAACACTAAACCGCGCCCTCACACGCACGCTCCCCCTTAAGTGTTGCCGTACCCTCACCTGGACCCTAAACCGTCCCCGTCCCCTAACCCTAACCCTAGCCCGAACTCTAACCCTAACACTTCCCCGAAGCCTGACCCTCACCCGTCCCCTAATCCTAACCCGTACGCTAACACTAACACGCGCCCTCACACGCACGCTCCCCCTAAAGCATTGCCGTACCCTCACCTGGACCCTAAACCGTCCCCGTCCCCTAACCCTAACCCTAGCCCGAACCCTAACCCTTCCCCGAAGCCAGACCCTCACACGTCCCCTAATCCTATCCTGTACGCTAACACTAAACCGCGCCCTCACATGCACACTCCCCCTAAAGCGTTGCCGTACCCTCACCTGGACCCTAAACCGTCCCCGTCCCCTAACCCTAACCCTAGCCTGAACCCTAATCCTAACCCTTCCCCGAAGCCTGTCCCTCACCCGTCCACTAATCCTAACCCGTACGCTAACACTACCCCACGCCCTCAAACGCACGCTCCCTCTAAAGCGTTGCTGTACCCTCACCTGGACCCTAATCCGTCCCCGTCCCCTAACCCTAACCCTAGCCCGAACCCTAACCCTTCCCCGAAACCTGACCCTCACCCGTCCCCTAATCCTAACCCGTACGCTAACACTAACCCGCGCTCTCACACGCACGCTCCCCCTAAAGCGTTGCCGTACCCTCACCTGGACCCTAAACCGTCCCCGTCCCCTAACCCTAACCCTAGCCCGAACCCTAACCCTAACACTTCGCCGAAGCCTGACCCTCACCCGTCCCCTAATCCTAACCCGTACGCTAACACTAACCCGCGCCCTCACACGAACGCTCCCCCTAAAGCGTTGCCGTACCCTCACCTGGACCCTAAACCGTCCCCGTCCCCTAACCCTAACCCTAGCCCGAACATTAACCCTAACCCTTCCCCGAAGCCTGACCCTCACCCGTCCCCTATTCCTAACCCGTACGCTAACACTAACCCGCGCCTTCACACGCACGCTCCCCTAAAGCGTTGCCGTACCCTCACCTGGACCCTAAACCGTCCCCGTCCCCTAACCCTAACCCTAGCCCGAACCCTAACCCTAACCCTTCCCCGAAGCCTGACCCTCACCCGTCCCCTAATCCTAACCCATACGCTAACACTAACCCGCGCCCTCACACGCACGCTCCCCCTAAAGCGTTGCCGTACCCTCACCTGGACCCTAAACCGTCCCCATCCCCTAACCCTAACCCTAGCCCGAACCCTAACCCTAACACTTCCCCGAAGCCTGACCCTCACCCGTCCCCTAATCCTAACCCGTACGCTAACACTAAACCGCGCCCTCACACGCACGCTCCCCCTAAAGCGTTGCCGTACCCTCACCTGGACCCTAAACCGTCCCCGTCCCCTAACCCTAACCCTAGCCCGAACACTAACCCTTCCCCGAAACCTGACCCTCACCCGTCCCCTAATCCTAACCCGTACGCTAACACTAACCCGCGCCCTCACACGCACGCTCCCCCTAAAGCGTTGCCGTACCCTCACCTGGACCCTAAACCGTCCCCGTCCCCTAACTCTAACCCTAGCCCGAACCCTAACCCTAACCCTTCCCCGAAGCCTGACCCTCACCCGTCCCCTAATCCTAACCCGTACGCTAACACTAACCCGCGCCCTCACACGCACGCTCCCCCTAAAGCGTTGCCGTACCCTCACCTGGACCCTAAACCGTCCCCATCCCCTAACCCTAACCCTAGCCCGAACCCTAACCCTAACACTTCCCCGAAGCCTGACCCTCACCCGTCCCCTAATCCTAACCCGTACGCTAACACTAACCCGCGCCCTCACACGCACGCTCCCCCTAAAGCGTTGCCGTACCCTCACCTGGACCCTAAACCGTCCCCGTCCCCTAACCCTAACCCTAGCCCGAACCCTAACCATTCCCCGAAGCCTGACCCTCACCCGTCCCCTAATCCTAACACGTACGTTAACACTAACCCGCGCCCTCACTCGCACACTCCCCCTAAAGCGTTGCCGTACCCTCACCTGGACCCTAAACCGTCCCCGTCCCCTAACCCTAACCCTAGCCCGAACCCTAACCCTAACCCTTCCCCGAAGCCTGACCCTCACCCGTCCCCTAATCCTAAACCGTACGCTAACACTAACCCACGCCCTCACACGCACGCTCCCCCTAAAGCGTTGCCATACCCTCACCTGGACCCTAAACCGTCCCCGTCCGCTAACCCTAACCCTAGCCCGAACCCTAACCCTAACACTTCCCCGAAGCCTGACCCTCACCCGTCCCCTAATCCTAACCCGTACGCTAACACTAACCCACGCCTTCACACGTACGCTCCCCCTAAAGCGTTGCCGTACCCTCACCTGGACCCTGAACCGTCCCCGTCCCCTAACCCTAACCCTAGCCCGAACCCTAACCCTAACCCTTCCCCGAAGCCTGACCCTCACCCGTCCCCTAATCCTATCCTGTACGCTAACACTAAACCGCGCCCTCACATGCACACTCCCCCTAAAGCGTTGCCGTACCCTCACCTGGACCCTAATCCGTCCCCGTCCACTAACCCTAACCCTAGCCCGAACCCTAACCCTTCCCCGAAACCTGACCCTCACCCGTCCCCTAATCCTAACCCGTACGCTAACACTAAACCGCGCCCTCACACGCACGCTCCCCCTAAAGCGTTGCCGTACCCTCACCTGGACCCTAAACCGTCCCCGTCCCCTAACCCTAACCCTAGCCCGAACCCTAACCCAAACCCTTCCCCGAAGCCTGACCCTCACCCGTCCCCTAATCCTAACCCGTACGCTAACACTAACCCGCGCCCTCACACGCACGCTCCCCCTAAAGCGTTGCCGTACCCTCACCTGGACCCTAAACCGTCCCCGTCCCCTAACCCTAACCCTAGCCCGAACCTTAACCCTAACACTTCCCCGAAGCCTGACCCTCACCCGTCCCCTATTCCTAACCCGTACGCTAACACTAACCCGCGCCCTCACACGCACGCTCCCCCTAAAGCGTTGCCGTACCCTCACCTGGACCCTAAACCGTCCCCGTCCCCTAACCCTAACCCTAGCCCGAACCCTAACCCTAACCCTTCCCCGAAGCCTGACCCTCACCCGTCCCCTAATCCTAACACGTACGCTAACACTAACCCACGCCCTCACACGCACGCTCCCCCTAAAGCGTTGCCATACCCTCACCTGGACCCTAAACCGTCCCCGTCCCCTAACCCTAACCCTAGCCCGAACCCTAACCCTAACCCTTCCCCGAAGCCTGACCCTCACCCGTCCCCTAATCCTAACCCGTACGCTAACACTAACCCGCGCTCTCACACGCACGCTCCCCCTAAAGCGTTGCCGTACCCTCACCTGGACCCTAAACCGTCCCCGTCCCCTAACCCTAAACCTACCCCGAACCCTAACCCTAACCCTTCCCCGAAGCCTGACCCTCACCCGTCCCCTAATCCTAACCCGTACGCTAACACTAACCCACGCCCTCACACGTACGCTCCCCCTAAAGCGTTGCCGTACCCTCACCTGGACCCTGAACCGTCCCCGTCCCCTAACCCTAACCCTAGCCCGAACCCTAACCCTAACCCTTCCCCGAAGCCTGACCCTCACCCGTCCCCTAATCCTATCCTGTACGCTAACACTAAACCGCGCCCTCACATGCACACTCCCCCTAAAGCGTTGCCGTACCCTCACCTGGACCCTAAACCGTCCCCGTCCCCTAACCCTAACCCTAGCCTGAACCCTAATCCTAACCCTTCCCCGAAGCCTGTCCCTCACCCGTCCACTAATCCTAACCCGTACGCTAACACTACCCCGCGCCCTCAAACACACGCTCCCTCTAAAGCGTTGCCGTACCCTCACCTGGACCCTAATCCGTCCCCGTCCACTAACCCTAACCCTAGCCAGAACCCTAACCCTTCCCCGAAACCTGACCCTCACCCGTCCCCTAATCCTAACCCGTACGCTAACACTAACCCGCGCCCTCACACGCACGCTCCCCCTAAAGCGTTGCCGTACCCTCACCTGGACCCTAAACCGTCCCCGTCCCCTAACCCTAACCCTAGCCCGAACCCTAACCCTAACCCTTCCCCGAAGCCTGACCCTCACCCGTCCCCTAATCCTAACCCGTACGCTAACACTAACCCGCGCCCTCACACGCACGCTCCCCTTAATTGTTGCCGTACCCTCACCTGGAACCTAAACCGTCCCCGTCCCCTAACCCTAACCCTAGCCCGAACCCTAACGCTAACCCTTCCCCGAAGCCTGACCCTCACCCGTCCCCTAATCCTAACCCGTACGCTAACACTAACCCACGCCCTCACACGCACGCTCCCCCTAAAGCGTTGCCGTACCCTCACCTGGACCCTAAACCGTCCCCGTCCCCTAACCCTAACCCTAGCCCGAACCCTAACCCTAACCCTTCCCCGAAGCCTGACCCTCACCCGTCCCCTAATCCTAACCCGTACGCTAACACTAACCCGCGCCCTCACACGCACGCTCTCCCTAAAGCGTTGCCGTACCCTCACCTGGAACCTAAACCGTCCCCGTCCCCTAACCCTAACCCTAGCCCAAAACCTAACCCTTCCCCGAAGCCTGACCCTCACCCGTCCCCTAATCCTATCCTGTACGCTAACACTAAACCGCGCCCTCACATGCACACTCCCCCTAAAGCGTTGCCGTACCCTCACCTGGACCCTAAACCGTCCCCGTCCCCTAACCCTAACCGTAGCCTGAACGCTAATACTAACCCTTCCCCGAAGCCTATCCCTCACCCGTCCACTAATCCTAACCCGTACGCTAACACTACCCCACGCCCTCAAACGCACGCTCCCTCTAAAGCGTTGCCGTACCCTCACCTGGACCCTAATCCGTCCCCGTCCACTAACCCTAACCCTAGCTCGAACCCTAACCCTTCCCCGAAGCCTGACCCTCACCCGTCCCCTAATCCTAACCCGTACGCTAACACTAACCCGCGCCCTCACACGCACGCTCCCCCTAAAGCGTTGCCGTACCCTCACCTGGACCCTAAACCGTCCCCGTCCCCTAACCCTAACCCTAGCCCGAACTCTAACCCTAACACTTCCCCGAAGCCTGACCCTCACCCGTCCCCTAATCCTAACCCGTACGCTAACACTAACACGCGCCCTCACACGCACGCTCCCCCTAAAGCATTGCCGTACCCTCACCTGGACCCTAAACCGTCCCCGTCCCCTAACCCTAACCCTAGCCCGAACCCTAACCCTTCCCCGAAGCCAGACCCTCACCCGTCCCCTAATCCTATACTGTACGCTAACACTACCCCACGCCCTCAAACGCACGCTCCCTCTAAAGCGTTGCCGTACCCTCACCTGGACCCTAAACCGTCCCCGTCCCCTAACCCTAACCCTAGCCCGAACCCTAACCCTAACCCTTCCCCGAAGCCTGACCCTCACCCGTCCCCTAATCCTAACCCGTACGCTAACACTAACCCGCGCCCTCACACGCACGCTCCCCCTAAAGCGTTGCCGTACCCTCACCTGGACCCTAAACCGTCCCCGTGCCCTAACCCTAACCCTAGCCCGAACATTAACCCTAACCCTTCCCCGAAGCCTGACCCTCACCCGTCCCCTATTCCTAACCCGTACGCTAACACTAACCCGCGCCTTCACACGCACGCTCCCCTAAAGCGTTGCCGTACCCTCACCTGGACCCTAAACCGTCCCCGTCCCCTAACCCTAACCCTAGCCCGAACCCTAACCCTAACCCTTCCCCGAAGCCTGACCCTCACCCGTCCCCTAATCCTAACCCATACGCTAACACTAACCCGCGCCCTCACACGCACGCTCCCCCTAAAGCGTTGCCGTACCCTCACCTGGACCCTAAACCGTCCCCGTCCCCTAACCCTAACCCTAGCCCGAACCCTAACCCTAACCCTTCCCCGAAGCCTGACCCTCACCCGTCCCCTATTCCTAACTCGTACGCTAACACTAACCCGTGCCCTCACACGCACGCTCCCCCTAAAGTGTTGCCGTACCCTCACCTGGACCCTAAACCGTCCCCGTCCCCTAACCCTAACCCTAGCCCGAACCCTAACCATTCCCCGAAGCCTGACCCTCACCCGTCCCCTAATCCTAACACGTACGATAACACTAACCCGCGCCCTCACTCGCACACTCCCCCTAAAGCGTTGCCGTACCCTCACCTGGACCCTAAACCGTCCCCGTCCCCTAACCCTAACCCTAGCCCGAACCCTAACCCTAACCCTTCCCCGAAGCCTGACCCTCACCCGTCCCCTAATCCTAACCCGTACGCTAACACTAACCCACGCCCTCACACGCACGCTCCCCCTAAAGCGTTGCCATACCCTCACCTGGACCCTAAACCGTCCCCGTCCCCTAACCCTAACCCTAGCCCGAACCCTAACCCTAACCCTTCCCCGAAGCCTGACCCTCACCCGTCCCCTAATCCTAACCCGTACGCTAACACTAACCCACGTCCTCACACGTACGCTCGCCCTAAAGCGTTGCCGTACCCTCACCTGGACCCTGAACCGTCCCCGTCCCCTAACCCTAACCCTAGCCCGAACCCTAACCCTAACCCTTCCCCGAAGCCTGAGCCTCACCCGTCCCCTAATCCTATCCTGTACGCTAACACTAAACCGCGCCCTCACATGCACACTCCCCCTAAAGCGTTGCCGTACCCTCACCTGGACCCTAAACCGTCCCCGTCCCCTAACCCTAACCCTAGCCTGAACCCTAATCCTAACCCTTCCCCGAAGCCTGTCCCTCACCCGTCCACTAATCCTAACCCGTACGCTAACACTACCCCGCGCCCTCAAACACACGCTCCCTCTAAAACGTTGCCGTACCCTCACCTGGACCCTAATCCGTCCCCGTCCACTAACCCTAACCCTAGCCCGAACCCTAACCCTTCCCCGAAACCTGATCCTCACCCGTCCCCTAATCCTAACCCGTACGCTAACACTAACCCGCGCCCTCACACGCACGCTCCCCCTAAAGCGTTGCCGTACCCTCACCTGGACCCTAAACCGTCCCCGTCCCCTAACCCTAACCCTAGCCCGAACCCTAACCCAAACCCTTCCCCGAAGCCTGACCCTCACCCGTCCCCTAATCCTAACCCGTACGCTAACACTAACCCGCGCCCTCACACGCACGCTCCCCCTAAAGCGTTGCCGTACCCTCACCTGGACCCTAAACCGTCCCCGTCCCCTAACCCTAACCCTAGCCCGAACCTTAACCCTAACCCTTCTCCGAAGCCTGACCCTCACCCGTCCCCTATTCCTAACCCGTACGCTAACACTAACCCGCGCCCTCACACGCACGCTCCCCCTAAAGCGTTGCCGTACCCTCACCTTGACCCTAAACCGTCCCCGTCCCCTAACCCTAACCCTAGCCCGAACCCTAACCCTAACCCTTCCCCGAAGCCTGACCCTCACCCGTCCCCTAATCCTAACACGTACGCTAACACTAACCCACGCCCTCACACGCACGCTCCCCCTAAAGCGTTGCCATACCCTCACCTGGACCCTAAACCGTCCCCGTCCCCTAACCCTAACCCTAGCCCGAACCCTAACCCTAACCCTTCCCCGAAGCCTGACCCTCACCCGTCCCCTAATCCTAACCCGTACGCTAACACTAACCCGCGCCCTCACACGCACGCTCCCCCTAAAGCGTTGCCTTACCCTCACGTGGACCCTAAACCGTCCCCGTCCCCTAACCCTAAACCTAGCCCGAACCCTAACCCTAACCCTTCCCCGAAGCCTGACCCTCACCCGTCCCCTAATCCTAACCCGTACGCTAACACTAACCCACGCCCTCACACGTACGCTCCCCCTAAAGCGTTGCCGTACCCTCACCTGGACCCTGAACCGTCCCCGTCCCCTAACCCTAACCCTAGCCCGAACCCTAACCCTAACCCTTCCCCGAAGCCTGACCCTCACCCGTCCCCTAATCCTATCCTGTACGCTAACACTAAACCGCGCCCTCACATGCACACTCCCCCTAAAGCGTTGCCGTACCCTCACCTGGACCCTAAACCGTCCCCGTCCCCTAACCCTAACCCTAGCCTGAACCCTAATCCTAACCCTTCCCCGAAGCCTGTCCCTCACCCGTCCACTAATCCTAACCCGTACGCTAACACTACCCCGCGCCCTCAAACACACGCTCCCTCTAAAGCGTTGCCGTACCCTCACCTGGACCCTAATCCGTCCCCGTCCACTAACCCTAACCCTAGCCCGAACCCTAACCCTTCCCCGAAACCTGACCCTCACCCGTCCCCTAATCCTAACCCGTACGCTAACACTAACCCGCGCCCTCACACGCACGCTCCCCCTAAAGCGTTGCCGTACCCTCACCTGGACCCTAAACCGTCCCCGTCCCCTAACCCTAACCCTAGCCCGAACCCTAACCCAAACCCTTCCCCGAAGCCTGACCCTCACCCGTCCCCTAATCCTAACCCGTACGCTAACACTAACCCGTGCCCTCACACGCACGCTCCCCCTAAAGCGTTGCCGTACCCTCACCTGGACCCTAAACCGTCCCCGTCCCCTAACCCTAACCCTAGCCCGAAACTTAACCCTAACCCTTCCCCGAACCCTGACCCTCACCCGTCCCCTATTCCTAACCCGTACGCTAACACTAACCCGCGCCCTCACACGCACGCTCCACCTAAAGCGTTGCCGTACCCTCACCTGGACCCTAAACCGTCCCCGTCCCCTAACCCTAACCCTAGCCCGAACCCTAACCCTAACCCTTCCCCGAAGCCTGACCCTCACCCGTCCCCTAATCCTAACCCGTACGCTAACACTAACCCACGCCCTCACACGCACGCTCCCCCTAAAGCGTTGCCATACCCTCACCTGGACCCTAAACCGTCCCCATCCCCTAACCCTAACCCTAGCCCGAACCCTAACCCTAACCCTTCCCCGAAGCCTGACCCTCACCCGTCCCCTAATCCTAACCCGTACGCTAACACTAAACCGCACCCTCACACGCACGCTCCCCCTAAAGCGTTGCCGTACCCTCACCTGGACGCTAAACCGTCCCCGTCCCCTAACCCTAACCCTAGCCCGAACCCTAACCATTCCCCGAAGCCTGACCCTCACCCGTCCCCTAATCCTAACACGTACGATAACACTAACCCGCGCCCTCACTCGCACACTCCCCCTAAAGCGTTGCCGTACACTCACCTGGACCCTAAACCGTCCCCGTCCCCTAACCCTAACCCTAGCCCGAACCCTAACCCTAACCCTTCCCCGAAGCCTGACCCTCACCCGTCCCCTAATCCTAACCCGTACGCTAACACTAACCCGCGCCCTCACACGCACGCTCCCCCTAAAGCGTTGCCGTACCCTCACCTGGACCCTAAACCGTCCCCGTCCCCTAACCCTAACCCTAGCCCGAACCCAAACCCTAACCCTTCCCCGAAGCCTGACCCTCACCCGTCCCCTAATCCTAACCCGTACGCTAACACTAACCCACGCCCTCACACGCACGCTCTCCCTAAAGCGTTGCCGTACCCTCACCTGGACCCTGAACCGTCCCCGTCCCCTAACCCTAACCCTAGCCCAAACCCTAACCCTAACCCTTCCCCGAAGCCTGACCCTCACCCGTCCCCTAATCCTATCCTGTACGCTAACACTAAACCGCGCCCTCACATGCACACTCCCCCTAAAGCGTTGCCGTACCCTCTCCTGGACCCTAAACCGTCCCCGTCCCCTAACCCTAACCCTAGCCTGAACCCTAATTCTAACCCTTCCCCGAAGCCTGTCCCTCACCCGTCCACTAATCCTAACCCGTACGATAACACTACCCCGCGCCCTCAAACGCACGCTCCCTCTAAAGCGTTGCCGTACCCTCACCTGGACCCTAATCCGTCCCCGTCCACTAACCCTAACCCTAGCCCGAACCCTAACGCTTCCCCGAAACCTGACCCTCACCCGTCCCCTAATCCTAACCCGTACGCTAACACTAACCCGCGTCCTCACACGCACGCTCCCCCTAAAGCATTGCCGTACCCTCACCTGGACCCTAAACCGTCCCCGTCCCCTAACCCTAACCCTACCCCGAACCCTAAACCTAACCCTTCCCCGAAGCCTGACCCTCACACATCCGCTAATCCTAACCCGTACGCTAACACTAACCCGCGCCCTCACACGCACGCTCCCCCTAAAGCGTTGCCGTACCCTCACCTGGACCCTAAACCGTCCCCGTCCCCTAACCCTAACCCTAGCCCGAACCTTAACCCTAACCCTTCCCCGAAGCCTGACCCTCACCCGTCCCCTATTCCTAACCCGTACGCTAACACTAACCCGCGCCCTCACACGCACGCTCCCCCTAAAGCGTTGCCGTACCCTCACCTGGACCCTAAACCGTCCCCGTCCCCTAACCCTAACCCTAGCCCGAACCCTAACCCTAACCCTTCCCCGAAGCCTGACCCTCACCCGTCCCCTAATCCTAACCCGTACGCTAACACTAACCCGCGCCCTCACACGCACGCCCCCCTAAAGCGTTGCCGTACCCTCACCTGGACCCTAAACCGTCCCCGTCCCCTAACCCTAACCCCAGCCCGAACCCTAACCCTAACCCTTCCCCGAAGCCTGACCCTCACCCGTCCCCTAATCCTAACCCGTACGCTAACACTAACCCGCGCCCTCACACGCACGCTCCCCCTAATTGTTGCCGTACCCTCACCTGGACCCTGAACCGTCCCCGTCCCCTAACTCTAACCCTAGCCCGAACCCTAACCCTAACCCTTCCCCGAAGCCTGACCCTCACCCGTCCCCTAATCCTAACCCGTACGCTAACACTAACCCGCGGCCTCACACGCACGCTCCCCCTAAAGCGTTGCCGTACCCTCACCTGGACCCTAAACCGTCCCCGTCCCCTAACCCTAACCCTAGCCCGAACCCTAACCCTAACCCTTCCCCGAAGCCTGACCCTCACCCGTCCCCTAATCCTAACCCGTACGCTAACACTACCCCGCGCCCTCAAACACACGCTCCCTCTAAAGCGTTGCCGTACCCTCACCTGGACCCTAATCCGTCCCCGTCCACTAACCCTAACCCTAGCCCGAACCCTAACCCTTCCCCGAAACCTGACCCTCACCCGTCCCCTAATCCTAACCCGTACGCTAACACTAACCCGCGCCCTCACACGCACGCTCCCCCTAAAGCGTTGCCGTACCCTCACCTGGACCCTAAACCGTCCCCGTCCCCTAACCCTAACCCTAGCCCGAACCCTAACCCTAACCCTTCCCCGAAGCCTGACCCTCACCCGTCCCCTAATCCTAACCCGTACGCTAACACTAACCCGCGCCCTTACACGCACGCTCCCCCTAAAGCGTTGCCGTACCCTCACCTGGACCCTAAACCGTCCCCGTCCCCTAACCCTAACCCGAGCCCGAACCTTAACCCTAACCCTTCCCCGAACCCTGACCCTCACCCGTCCCCTATTCCTAACCCGTACGCTAACACTAACCCGCGCCCTCACACGCACGCCCCCCTAAAGCGTTGCCGTACCCTCACCTGGACCCTAAACCGTCCCCGTCCCCTAACCCTAAACCTAGCCCGAACCCTAACCCTAACCCTTCCCCGAAGCCTGACCCTCACCCATCCCCTAATCCTAACCCGTATGCTAACACTAACCCGCGCCCTCACACGCACTCTCCCCCTTATTGTTGCCGTACCCTCACCTGGACCCTGAACCGTCCCCGTCCCCTAACTCTAACCCTAGCCCGAACCCTAACCGTAATCCTTCCCCGAAGCCTGACCCTCACCCGTCCCCTAATCCTAACCCGTACGCTAACACTAACCCGCGGCCTCACACGCACGCTCCCCCTAAAGCGTTGCCATACCCTCACCTGGACCCTAAACCGTCCCCGTCCCCTAACCCTAACCCTAGCCCGAACCCTAACCCTAACCCTTCCCCGAAGCCTGACCCTCACCCGTCCCCTAATCCTAACCCGTACGCTAACACTACCCTGCGCCCTCAAACACACGCTCCCTCTAAAGCGTTGCCGTACACTCACCTGGACCCTAAACCGTCCCCGTCCCCTAACCCTAACCCTATACCGAACCCTAAACCTTCCGCGAAGCCTGACCCTCACCCGTCCCCTAATCCTATCATGTACGCTAACACTAAACCGCGCCCTCACATGCACACTCCCCCTAAAGCGTTACCGTACCCTCACCTGGACCCTAAACCATCCCCGTCCCCTAACCCTAACCCTAGCCTGAACCCTAATCCTAACCCTTCCCCGAAGCCTGTCCCTCACCCGTCCCCTAATCCTAACCCGTACGCCAACAGTAACCCGCGCCCTCACACGCACGATCCCAAGAAAGCGTTGCCGTACCCTCACCTGGACCCTAAACCGTCCCCATCCCCTAACCCTAACCCTAGCCCGAACCCTAACCCTAACCCTTCCCCGAAGCCTGACCCTCACCCGTCCCCTAATCCTAACCCGTAAGCTAACACTAACCAGCGCCCTCACACGCACACTCCCCCTAAAGCGTTGCCGTACCCTCACCTGGACCCTAAACCGTCCCCGTCCCCTAACCCTAACCCTAGCCCGAACCCTAACCCTAACCCTTCCCCGAAGCCTGACCCTCACCCGTCCCCTAATCCTAACCCGTACGCTAACACTAACCCGCGCCCTCACACGCACGCTCCCCCTAAAGCGTTGCCGTACCCTCACCTGGACCCTAAACCGTCCCCGTCCCCTAAACCTAACCCTAGCCCGAACCCTAACCCTTACCCTTCCCCGAAGCCTGGCCCTCACCCGTCCCCCAATCCTAAACCGTACGCTAACACTAACCCGCGCCCTCACACGCACGCTCCCCCTAAAGCGTTGCCGTACCCTCACCTGGACCCTAAACCGTCCCCGTCCCCTAACCCTAACCCTAGCCCGAACCCTAACCCTAACCCTTCCCCGAAGCCTGACCCTCACCCGTCCCCTAATCCTAACCCGTACGCTAACACTAACCCACGCCCTCACACGCACGCTCCCTCTAAGCATTGCCGTACCCTCACCTGGACCCTAAACCGTCCCCGTCCCCTAACCCTAACCCTAGCCCGAACCCTAACCCTAACCCTTCCCCGAAGCCTGACCCTCACCCGTTCCCTAATCCTAACCCGTACGCTAACACTAACCCGCGCCCTCACACGCACGCTCCCCCTAAAGCGTTGCCGTACCCTCACCTGGACCCTAAACCGTCCCCGTCCCCTAACCCTAACCCTAGCCCGAACCCTAACCCTAACCCTTCCCCGAAGCCTGACCCTCACCCGGCCCCTAATCCTAACCCGTACGCTAACACTAACCCGCGCCCTCACACGCACGCTCCCCCTAAAGCGTTGCCGTACCCTCACCTGGACCCTAAACCATCCCCGTCCCCTAACCCTAACCCTAGCCCGAACCCTAAACCTAACCCTTCCCGAAGCCTGACCCTCACCCGTCCCCTAATCCTAACCCGTACGCTAACACTAACCCGCGCCCTCACACGCACGCTCCCCCTAAAGCGTTGCCGTACCCTCACCTGGACCCTAAACCGTCCCCGTCCCCTAACCCTAACCCTAGCCCGAACCCTAACCCTAACCCTTCCCCGAAGCCTGACCCTCACCCGTCCCCTAATCCTAACCCGTACGCTAACACTAACCCGCGCCCTCACACGCACGCTCCCCCTAAAGCGTTGCCGTACCCTCACCTGGACCCTAAACCGTCCCCGTCCCCTAACCCTAACCCTAGCCCGAACCCTAACCCTAACCCTTCCCCGAAGCCTGACCCTCACCCGTCCCCTAATCCTAACCCGTACGCTAACACTAACCCACGCCCTCACACGCACGCTCCCCCTAAAGCGTTGCCGTACCCTCACCTGGACCCTAAACCGTCCCCGTCCCCTAACCCTAACCCTAGCCCGAACCCTAACCCTAACCCTTCCCCGAAGCCTGACCCTCACCCGTCCCCTAATCCTAACCCGTACGCTAACACTAACCCACGCCCTCACACGCACGCTCCCCCTAAAGCGTTGCCGTACCCTCACCTGGACCCTAAACCGTCCCCGTCCCCTAACCCTAACCCTAGCCCGAACCCTAACCATTCCCCGAAGCCAGACCCTCACCCGTCCCCTAATCCTAACCCGTACGATAACACTAACCCGCGCCCTCACACGCACGCTCCCCCTAAAGCGTTGCCTTACACTCACCTGGACCCTAAACCGTCCCCGTCCCCTAACACTAACCCTAGCCCGCACCCTAACCCTAACCCTTCCCCGAAGCCTTACCCTCACCCGTCCCCTAATCCTAACCCGTACGCTAACACTAACCCACGCCCTCACACGCACGCTCCCCCTAAAGCGTTGCCGTACCCTCACCTGGACCCTGAACCGTCCCCGTCCCCTAACCCTAACCCTAGTCCGAACCCTAACGCTAACCCTTCCCCGAAGCCTGACCCTCACCCGTCCCCTAATCCTATCCTGTACGCTAACACTAAACCGCGCCCTCACATGCACACTCCCCCTAAAGCGTTGCCGTACTCTCACCTGGACCCTAAACCGTCCCCGTCCCCTAACCCTAACCCTAGCCTGAACCCTAATCCTAACCCTTCCCCGAAGCCTGTCCCTCACCCGTCCACTAATCCTAACCCGTACGCTAACACTATCCCGCGCCCTCAAACGCACGCTCCCTCTAAAGCGTTGCCGTACCCTCACCTGGACCCTAATCCGTCCCCGTCCACTAACCCTAACCCTAGCCCGAACCCTAACCCTTCCCCGAAACCTGACCCTCACCCGTCCCCTAATCCTAACCCGTACGCTAACACTAACCCGTGTCCTCACACACACGCTCCCCCTAAAGCATTGCCGTACCCTCACCTGGACCCTAAACCTTCCCCGTCCCCTAACCCTAACCCTAGCCCGAACCCTAACCCTAACCCTTCCCCGAAGCCTGACCCTCACCCGTCCCCTAATCCTAACCCGTACGCTAACACTAACCAGCGCCCTCACACGCACGCTCCCCCTAAAGCGTTGCCGTACCATCACCTGGACCCTAAACCGTCCCCGTCCCCTAACCCTAACCCTAGCCCGAACCTTAACCCTAACCCTTCCCCGAAGCCTGACCCTCACCCGTCCCCTATTCCTAACCCGTACGCTAACACTAACCCGCACCCTCACCCGCACGCACCCCCTAAAGCGTTGCCGTACCCTCACCTGGACGATAAACCGTCCCCGTCCCCTAACCCTAACCCTAGCCCGAAACCTAACCATTCCCCGAAGCCTGACCCTCACCCGTCCCCTAATCCTAACACGTACGATAACACTAACCCGCGCCCTCACTCGCACACTCCCCCTAAAGCGTTGCCGTACACTCACCTGGACCCTAAACCGTCCCCGTCCCCTAACCCTAACCCTAGCCCGAACCCTAACCCTAACCCTTCCCCGAAGCCTGACCCTCACCCGTCACTTAATCCTAACCCGTACGCTAACACTAACCCGCGCCCTCACACGCACGCTCCCCCTAAAGCGTTGCCTTACCCTCACCTGGACCCTAAACCGTCCCCGTCCCCTAAACCTAACCCTAGCCCGAACCCTAACCCTAACCCTTCCCCGAAGCCTGACCCTCACCCGTCCCCTAATCCTAACCGGTACGCTAACACTAACCCACGCCCTCACACGCACGCTCCCCCTAAAGCGTTGCCGTACCGTCATCTGGACCCTGAACTGTCCCCGTCCCCTAACCTTAACCCTAGCCCGAACCCTAACCCTAACCCTTCCCCAAAGCCTGACCCTCACCCGTCCCCTAATCCTATCCTGTACGCTAACACTAAACCGCGCCCTCACATGCACACTCCCCCTAAAGCGTTGCCGTACCCTCACCTGGACCCTAAACCATCCCCGTCCCCTAACCCTAACCCTAGCCTGAACCCTAATCCTAACCCTTCCCCGAAGCCTGTCCCTCACCCGTCCACTAATCCTAACCAGTACGCTAACACGACCCCGCGCCCTCAAACGCACGCTCCCTCTAAAGCGTTGCCGTACCCTCACCTGGACCCTAATCCGTCCCCGTCCACTAACCCTAACCCTAGCCCGAACCCTAACCCTTCCCCGAAACCTGAACCTCACCCGTCCCCTAATCCTAACCCATACGCTAACACTAACCCGCGTCCTCACACGCATGCTCCCCCTAAAGCATTGCCGTACCCTCACCTGGACCCTAAACCGTCCCCGTCCCCTAACCCTAACCCTAGCCCGAACCCTAACCCTAACCCTTCCCCGAAGCCTGACCCTCACCCGTCCCATAATCCTAACCCGTACGCTAACACTAACCCGCGCCCTCACACGCACGCTCCCCCTAAAGCGTTGCCGTACCCTCACCTGGACCCTAAACCGTCCCCGTCCCCTAACCCTAACCCTAGCCCGAAACCTAACCATTCCCCGAAGCCTGACCCTCACCCGTCCCCTAATCCTAACACGTACGATAACACTAACCCGTGCCCTCACACGCACGCTCCCCCTAAAGCGTTGCCGTACCCTCACCTGGACCCTAAACCGTCCCCATCCCCTAACCCTAACCGTAGCCCGAACCCTAACTCGAACCCTTCCCCGAAGCTTGACCCTCACCCGTCCCCTAATCCTAACCCGTACGCTAACACTATCCCGCGCCCTCACACGCACGCTCCCTCTAAAGCGTTGCCGTACCCTCACCTGGACCCTAAACCGTCCCCGTCCCCTAACCCTAACCCTAGCCCGAACCCTAACCCTAACACTTTCCCGAAGCCTGACCCTCACCCGTCCCCTAATCCTAACCCGTACGCTAACACTAACCCGCGACCTCACACGCACGCTCCCCCTAAAGCGTTGCCGTACCCTCACCTGGACCCTAAACCGTCCCCGTCCCCTAACCCTAACCCTAGCCCGAACCCTAACCCTAACCCTTCCCCGAAGCCTGACCCTCACCCGTCCCCTAATCCTAACCCGTACGCTAACACTAACCCACGCCCTCACACGCACGCTCCCCATAAAGCGTTGCCGTACCCTCACCTGGACCCTAAACCGTCCCCGTCCCCTAACCCTAACCCTAGCCCGAACCCTAACCCTAACCCTTCCCCGAAGCCTGACCCTCACCCGTCCCCTAATCCTAACCCGTACGCTAACACTAACCCGCGCCCTCACACGCACGCTCCCCCTAAAGCGTTGCCGTACCCTCACCTGGACCCTAAACCGTCCCCGTCCCCTAACCCTAACCCTAGCCCGAACCCTAACCCTAACCCTTCCCCGAAGCCTGACCCTCACCCGGCCCCTAATCCTAACCCGTACGCTAACACTAACCCGCGCCCTCACACGCACGTTCCCCCTAAAGCGTTGCCGTACCCTCACCTGGACCCTAAACCGTCCCCGTCCCCTAACCCTAACCCTAGCCCGAACCCTAACCCTAACCCTTCCCGAAGCCTGACCCTCACCCGTCCCCTAATCCTAACCCGTACGCTAACACTAACCCGCGCCCTCACACGCACGCTCCCCCTAAAGCGTTGCCGTACCCTCACCTGGACCCTAAACCGTCCCCGTCCCCTAACCCTAACCCTAGCCCGAACCCTAACCCTAACCCTTCCCCGAAGCCTGACCCTCACCCGTCCCCTAATCCTAACCCGTACGCTAACACTAACCCGCGCCCTCACACGCACGCTCCCCCTAAAGCGTTGCCGTACCCTCACCTGGACCCTAAACCGTCCCCGTCCCCTAACCCTAACCCTAGCCCGAACCCTAACCCTAACCCTTCCCCGAAGCCTGACCCTCACCCGTCCCCTAATCCTAACCCGTACGCTAACACTAACCCACGCCCTCACACGCACGCTCCCCCTAAAGCGTTGCCGTACCCTCACCTGGACCCTAAACCGTCCCCGTCCCCTAACCCTAACCCTAGCCCGAACCCTAACCCTAACCCTTCCCCGAAGCCTGACCCTCACCCGTCCCCTAATCCTAACCCGTACGCTAACACTAACCCGCGCCCTCACACGCACGCTCCCCCTAAAGCGTTGCCGTACCCTCACCTGGACCCTAAACCGTCCCCGTCCCCTAACCCTAACCCTAGCCCGAACCCTAACCCTAACCCTTCCCCGAAGCCTGACCCTCACCCGTCCCCTAATCCTAACCCGTACGCTAACACTAACCCACGCCCTCACACGCACGCTCCCCCTAAAGCGTTGCCGTACCCTCACCTGGACCCTAAACCGTCCCCGTCCCCTAACCCTAACCCTAGCCCGAACCCTAACCCTAACCCTTCCCCGAAGCCTGACCCTCACCCGTCCCCTAATCCTAACCCGTACGCTAACACTAACCCACGCCCTCACACGCACGCTCCCCCTAAAGCGTTGCCTTACACTCACCTGGACCCTAAACCGTCCCCGTCCCCTAACACTAACCCTAGCCCGAACCCTAACCCTAACCCTTCCCCGAAGCCTGACCCTCACCCGTCCCCTAATCCTAACCCGTACGCTAACACTAACCCGCGCCCTCACACGCACGCTCCCCCTAAAGCGTTGCCGTACCCTCACCTGGACCCTAAACCGTCCCCGTCCCCTAACCCTAACCCTAGCCCGAACCTTAACCCTAACCCTTCCCCGAAGCCTGACCCTCACCCGTCCCCTATTCCTAACCCGTACGCTAACACTAACCCACGCCCTCACTCGCACGCTCCTCCTAAAGCGTTGCCGTACCCTCACCTGGACCCTATACCGTCCCCATCCCCTAACCCTAACCCTAGCCCGAACCCTAACCCTAACCCTTCCCCGAAGCCTGACCCTCACCCGTCCCCTAATCCTAACCCGTACGCTAACACTAACCCGCACCCTCACCCGCACGCACCCCCTAAAGCGTTGCCGTACCCTCACCTGGACGCTAAACCGTCCCCGTCCCCTAACCCTAACCCTAGCCCGAAACCTAACCATTCCCCGAAGCCTGACCCTCACCCGTCCCCTAATCCTAACACGTACGATAACACTAACCCGCGCCCTCACTCGCACACTCCCCCTAAAGCGTTGCCGTACACTCACCTGGACCCTAAACCGTCCCCGTCCCCTAACCCTAACCCTAGCCCGAACCCTAACCCTAACCCTTCCCCGAAGCCTGACCCTCACCCGTCCCTTAATCCTAACCCGTACGCTAACACTAACCCGCGCCCTCACACGCACGCTCCCCCTAAAGCGTTGCCTTACCCTCACCTGGACCCTAAACCGTCCCCGTCCCCTAAACCTAACCCTAGCCCGAACCCTAACCCTAACCCTTCCCCGAAGCCTGACCCTCACCCGTCCCCTAATCCTAACCGGTACGCTAACACTAACCCACGCCTTCACACGCACGCTCCCCCTAAAGCGTTGCCGTACCCTCACCTGGACCCTGAACCGTCCCCGTCCCCTAACCTTAACCCTAGCCCGAACCCTAACCCTAACCCTTCCCCAAAGCCTGACCCTCACCCGTCCCCTAATCCTATCCTGTACGCTAACACTAAACCGCGCCCTCACATGCACACTCCCCCTAAAGCGTTGCCGTACACTACCTGGACCCTAAACCGTCCCCGTCCCCTAACCCTAACCCTAGCCTGAACCCTAATCCTAACACTTCCCCGAAGCCTGTCCCTCACCCGTCCACTAATCCTAACCCGTACGCTAACACTACCCCGCGCCCTCAAACGCACGCTCCCTCTAAAGCGTTGCCGTACCCTCACCTGGAACCTAAACCGTCCCCGTCCCCTAACCCTAACCCTAGCCCGAACCTTAACCCTAACCCTTCCCCGAAGCCTGACCCTAACCCGTCCCCTATTCCTAACCCGTACGCTAACACTAACCCACGCCCTCACACGCACGCTCCCCCTAAAGCGTTGCCGTACCTTCACCTGGACCCTAAACCGTCCCCGTCCCCTAACCCTAACCCTAGCCCGAACCCTAACCCTAACCCTTCCCCGAAGCCTGACCCTCACCCGTCCCCTAATCCTAACCCATACGCTAACACTAACCCGCGCCCTCACACGCACGCTCCCCCTAAAGCGTTGCCGTACCCTCACCTGGACCCTAAACCGTCCCCGTCCCCTAACTCTAACCCTAGCCCGAACCCTAACCCTAACCCTTCCCCGAAGCCTGACCCTCACCCGTCCCCTAATCCTAACACGTACGCTAACACTAACCCGCACCCTCACCCGCACGCACCCCCTAAAGCGTTGCCGTACCCTCACCTGGACGCTAAACCGTCCCCGTCCCCTAACCCTAACCCTAGCCCGAAACCTAACCATTCCCCGAAGCCTGACACTCACCCGTCCCCTAATCCTAACACGTACGATAACACTAACCCGCGCCCTCACTCGCACACTCCCCCTAAAGCGTTGCCGTACACTCACCTGGACCCTAAACCGTCCCCGTCCCCTAACCCTAACCCTAGCCCGAACCATAACCCTAACCCTTCCCCGAAGCCTGACCCTCACCCGTCCCCTAATCCTAACCCGTACGCTAACACTAACCTTCGCCCTCACACGCACGCTCCCCCTAAAGCGTTGCCGTACCCTCACCTGGACCCTAAACCGTCCCCGTCACCTAACCCTAACCCTAGCCCGAACCCTAACCCTAACCCTTCCCCGAAGCCTGACCCTCAGACGTCCCCTAATCCTAACCCGTACGCTAACACTAACCCGCGCGTTCACACGCACGCTCCCCCTAAAGTGTTGCCGTACCCTCACCTGGACCCTAAATCGTCCCCATCCCCTAACCCTAACCCTAGCCCGAACCCTAACCCTAACCCTTCCCCGAAGCCTGACCCTCACCCGTCCCCTAATCCTAACCCGTACGCTAACACTAACCCGCGCCCTCACACGCACGCTCACCCTAAAGCGTTGCCGTACCCTCACCTGGACCCTAAACCGTCCCCGTCCCCTAACCCTAACCCTAGCCCGAACCCTAACCCTAACCCTTCCCCGAAGCCTGACCCTCACCCGTTCCCTAATCCTAACCCGTACGCTAACACTAACCCGCGCCCTCACATGCACGCTCCCCCTAAAGCGTTGCCGTACCCTCACCTGGACCATGAAACGTCCCCGTCCCCTAACCCTAACCCTAGCCCGAACCCTAACCCTAACCCTTCCCCGAAGCCTGACCCTAACCCGTCCCCTAATCCTAACCCGTACGCTAACACTAACCCGCGCCCTCACTCGCACGCTCCCCTTAAAGCCTTGCCGTACCCTCACCTGGACCCTAAACCGTCCCCGTCCCCTAACCCTAACCCTAGCCCAAACCCTAACCCTTCCCCGAAACCTGACCCTCACCCGTCCCCTAATCCTAACCCGTACACTAACACTAACCCGCGCCCTCACACGCACGCTCCCCCTAAAGCATTGCCGTACCCTCACGTGGAACCTAAACCGTCCCCGTCCCCTAACCCTAACCCTAGCCCGAACCCTAACCCTAACCCTTCCCCGAAGCCTGACCCTCACCCGTCCCCTAATCCTAACCCGTACGATAACACTAACCCGCGCCCTCACACGCACGCTCCCCCTAAAGCGTTGCCGTACCCTCACCTGGACCCTAAACCGTCCCTGTCCCCTAACCCTAACCCTAGCCCGAACCCTAACTCTAACCCTTCCCCGAAGCCTGACCCTCACCCGTCCCCTAATCCTAACCCGTACGCTAACACTAACCCGTGCCCTCACACGCACGCTCCCCCTAAAGCGTTGCCGTACCCTCACCTGGACCCCAAACCGTCCCCGTCCCCTAACCCTAACCCTAGCCCGAACCCTAACCCTAACCCTTCCCCGAAGCCTGACCCTCACCCGTCCCCTAATCCTAACCCGTACGCTAACACTAACCCGCGCCCTCACACGCACGCTCCCCCTAAAGCGTTGCCGTACCCTCACCTGGACCCTAAACCGTCCCCGTCCCCTAACCCTAACCCTAGCCCGAACCCTAACCCTAACCCTTCCCCGAAGCCTGACCCTCACCCGTCCCCTAATCCTAACCCGTACGCTAACACTAACCCGCGCCCTCACACGCACGCTCCCCCTAAAGCGTTGCCGTACCCTCACCTGGACCCTAAACCGTCCTCTAACCCTAACCCTAACCCTAGCCCAAACCCTAACCCTTCCCCGAAGCCTGACCCTCACCCGTCCCCTAATCCTAACCCGTACGCTAACACTAACCCGCGCCCTCACACGCACGCTCCCCCTAAAGCGTTGCCGTACCCTCACCTGGACCCTAAACCGTCCCTGTCCCCTAACCCTAACCCTAGCCCGAAACCTAACCCTAACCCTTCCCCGAAGCCTGACCCTCACCCGTCCCCTAATCCTAACCCGTACGCGAAGACTAACCCACGCCCTCACACGCACGCTCCCCCTAAAGCTTTGCCGTACCCTCACCTGGACCCTAAACCGTCACCGTCCCCTAACCCTAACCCTAGTCCGAACCCTTACCCTAACCCGAACCCTTACCCTAACCCTTCCCCGAAGCCTGACACTCACCCGTCCCCTAATCCTAACCCGTACGCTAACACTAACTCGCGCCCTCACACGCACCCTACCCCTAAAGCGTTGCCGTACCCTCACCTGGACCCTAAACCGTCCCCGTCCCCTAACCCTAACCCTAGCCCGAACCCTAACCCTAACCCTTCCCCGAAGCCTGACCCTCACCCGTCCCCTAATCCTAACCCGTACGCGAAGACTAACCCGTGCCCTCACACGCACGCTCCCCCTAAAGCGTTGCCGTACCCTCACCTGGACCCTAAACCATCCCCGTCCCCTAACCCTAACCCTAGCCCGAACCCTAACCCTAACCCTTCCCCGAAGCCTGACCCTCACCCGTCCCCTAATCCGAACCCGTACGCTAACACTAACCCGCGCCCTCACACGCACGCTCCCCCTAAAGCGTTGCCGTACCCTCACCTGGACCCTAAACCGTCCCCGTCCCCTAACCCTAACCCTAGCCCGAACCCTAACCCTAACCCTTCCCCGAAGCCTGACCCTCACCCGGCCCCTAATCCTAACCCGTACGCTAACACTAACCCGCGCCCTCACACGCACGCTCCCCCTAAAGCGTTGCCGTACCCTCACCTGGACCCTAAACCGTCCCCGTCACCTAACCCTAACCCTAGCCCGAACCCTAACCCTAACCCTTCCCGAAGCCTGACCCTCACCCGTCCCCTAATCCTAACCCGTACGCTAACACTAACCTGCGCCCTCACACGCACGCTCCCACTAAAGCGTTGCCGTACCCTCACCTGGACCCTAAACCGTCCCCGTCCCCTAACCCTAACCCTAGCCCGAACCCTAACCCTAACCCTTCCCCGAAGCCTGACCCTCACCCGGCCCCTAATCCTAACTCGTACGCTAACACTAACCCGCGCCCTCACACGCACGCTCCCCCTAAAGCGTTGCCGTACCCTCACCTGGACCCTAAACCGTCCCCGTCCCCTAACCCTAACCCTAGCCCGAACCCTAACCCTAACCCTTCCCGAAGCCTGACCCTCACCCGTCCCCTAATCCTAACCCGTACGCTAACACTAACCCGCGCCCTCACACGCACGCTCCCCCTAAAGCGTTGCCGTACCCTCACCTGGACCCTAAACCGTCCCCGTCCCCTAACCCTAACCCTAGCCCGAACCCTAACCCTAACCCTTCCCCGAAGCCTGACCCTCACCCGTCCCCTAATCCTAACCCGTACGCTAACACTAACCCGCGCCCTCACACGCACGCTCCCCCTAAAGCGTTGCCGTACCCTCACCTGGACCCTAAACCGTCCCCGTCCCCTAACCCTAACCCTAGCCCGAACCCTAACCCTAACCCTTCCCCGAAGCCTGACCCTCACCCGTCCCCTAATCCTAACCCGTACGCTACCACTAACCCACGCCCTCACACGCACGCTCCCCCTAAAGCGTTGCCGTACCCTCACCTGGACCCTAAACCGTCCCCGTCCCCTAACCCTAACCCTAGCCCGAACCCTAACCCTAACCCTTCCCCGAAGCCTGACCCTCACCCGTCCCCTAATCCTAACCCGTACGCTAACACTAACCCGTGCCCTCACACGCACGCTCCCCCTAAAGCGTTGCCGTACCCTCACCTGGACCCTAAACCGTCCCCGTCCCCTAACCCTAACCCTAGCCCGAACCCTAACCCTAACCCTTCCCCGAAGCCTGACCCTCACCCGTCCCCTAATCCTAACCCGTACGCTAACACTAACCCGTGCCCTCACACGCACGCTCCCCCTAAAGCGTTGCCGTACCCTCACCTGGACCCTAAACCGTCCCCGTCCCGTAACCCTAACCCTAGCCCGAACCCTAACCCTTCCCCGAAGCCTGACCCTCACCCGTCCCCTAATCCTAACCCGTACGATAACACTAACCCGCGCCCTCACTCGCACACTCACCCTAAAGCGTTGCCGTACCCTCACCTGGACCCTATACCGTCCCCGTCCCCTAACCCTAACCCTATCCCGAACCCTAACCCTAACCCTTCCCCGAAGCCTGACCCTCACCCGTCCCCTAATCCTAACCCGTACGCTAACACTAACCCACGCCCTCACACCCACGCTCCCCCTAAAGCGTTGCCGTACACTCACCTGGACCCTAAACCGTCCCCGTCCCCTAACCCTAACCCTAGCCCGAACCCTAACCCTAACCCTTCCCCGAAGCCTGACCCTCACCCGTCCCCTAATCCTAACCCGTACGCTAACACTAACCCGCGCCCTCACACGCACGCTCCCCCTAAAGCGTTGCCTTACACTCACCTGGACCCTAAACCGTCCCCGTCCCCTAACACTAACCCTAGCCCGAACCCTAACCCTAACCCTTCCCCGAAGCCTTACCCTCACCCGTGCCCTAATCCTAACCCGTACGCTAACACTAACCCACGCCCTCACAGGCACGCTCCCCCTAAAGCGTTGCCGTACCCTCACCTGGACCCTAAACCGTCCCCGTCCCCTAACCCTAACCCTAGCCCGAACCCTAACCCTAACCCTTCCCCGAAGCCTGACCCTCACCCGTCCCCTAATCCTAACCCGTACGCTAACACTAACCCGCGCCCTCACACGCTCGCTCCCCCTAAAGCGTTGCCGTACCCTCACCTGGACCCTAAACCGTCCCCGTCCCCTAACCCTAACCCTAGCCCGAACCCTAACCCTAACCCTTCCCCGAAGCCTGACCCTCACCCGTCCCCTAATCCTAAACCGTACGCTAACACTAACCCGCGCCCTCACACGCACGCTCCCCCTAAAGCGTTGCCGTACCCTCACCTGGACCCTAAACCGTCCCCGTCCCCTAACCCTAACCCTAGCCCGAACCCTAACCCTAACCCTTCCCCGAAGCCTGACCCTCACCCGTCCCCTAATCCTAACCCGTACGCTAACACTAACCCGCGCCCTCACACGCACGCTCCCCCTAAAGCGTTGCCGTACCCTCACCTGGACGCTAAACCGTCCCCGTCCCCTAACCCTAACCCTAGCCCGAACCCTAACCCTAACCCTTCCCCGAAGCCTGACCCTCACCCGTCCCCTAATCCTAACCCGTACGCTAACACTAACCCGGGCCCTCACACGCACGCTCCCCCTAAAGCGTTGCCGTACCCTCACCTGGACCCTAAACCGTCCCCGTCCCCTAACCCTAACCCTAGCCCGAACCTTAACCCTAACCCTTCCCCGAAGCCTGACCCTCACCCGTCCCCTATTCCTAACCCGTACGCTAACACTAACCCACGCCCTCACTCGCACGCTCCTCCTAAAGCGTTGCCGTACCCTCACCTGGACCCTATAACGTCCCCATCCCCTAACCCTAACCCTAGCCCGAACCCTAACCCTAACCCTTCCCCGAAGCCTGACCCTCACCCGTCCCCTAATCCTAACCCGTACGCTAACACTAACCCGCACCCTCACCCGCACGCACCCCCTAAAGCGTTGCCGTACCCTCACCTGGACGCTAAACCGTCCCCGTCCCCTAACCCTAACCCTAGCCCGAAACCTAACCATTCCCCGAAGCCTGACCCTCACCCGTCCCCTAATCCTAACACGTACGATAACACTAACCCGCGCCCTCACTCGCACACTCCCCCTAAAGCGTTGCCGTACACTCACCTGGACCCTAAACCGTCCCCGTCCCCTAACCCTAACCCTAGCCCGAAACCTAACCCTAACCCTTCCCCGAAGCCTGACCCTCACCCGTCCCCTAATCCTAACCCGTACGCGAAGACTAACCCACGCCCTCACACGCACGCTCCCCCTAAAGCTTTGCCGTACCCTCACCTGGACCCTAAACCGTCACCGTCCCCTAACCCTAACCCTAGCCCGAACCCTTACCCTAACCCTTCCCCGAAGCCTGACACTCACCCGTCCCCTAATCCTAACCCGTACGCTAACACTAACTCGCGCCCTCACTCGCACCCTACCCCTAAAGCGTTGCCGTACCCTCACCTGGACGCTAAACCGTCCCCGTCCCCTAACCCTAACCCTAGCCCGAACCCTAACCCTAACCCTTCCCCGAAGCCTGACCCTCACCCGTCCCCTAATCCTAACCCGTACGCGAAGACTAAGCCGTGCCCTCACACGCACGCTCCCCCTAAAGCGTTGCCGTACCCTCACCTGGACCCTAAACCATCCCCGTCCCCTAACCCTAACCCTAGCCCGAACCCTAACCCTAACCCTTCCCCGAAGCCTGACCCTCACCCGTCCCCTAATCCGAACCCGTACGCTAACACTAACCCGCGCCCTCACACGCACGCTCCCCCTAAAGCGTTGCCGTACCCTCACCTGGACCCTAAACCGTCCCCGTCCCCTAACCCTAACCCTAGCCCGAACCCTAACCCTAACCCTTCCCCGAAGCCTGACCCTCACCCGGCCCCTAATCCTAACCCGTACGCTAACACTAACCCGCGCCCTCACACGCACGCTCCCCCTAAAGCGTTGCCGTACCCTCACCTGGACCCTAAACCGTCCCCGTCCCCTAACCCTAACCCTAGCCCGAACCCTAACCCTAACCCTTCCCGAAGCCTGACCCTCACCCGTCCCCTAATCCTAACCCGTACGCTAACACTAACCCGCGCCCTCACACGCACGCTCCCCCTAAAGCGTTGCCGTACCCTCACCTGGACCCTAAACCGTCCCCGTCCCCTAACCCTAACCCTAGCCCGAACCCTAACCCTAACACTTCCCCGAAGCCTGACCCTCACCCGGCCCCTAATCCTAACCCGTACGCTAACACTAACCCGCGCCCTCACACGCACGCTCCCCCTAAAGCGTTGCCGTACCCTCACCTGGACCCTAAACCGTCCCCGTCCCCTAACCCTAACCCTAGCCCGAACCCTAACCCTAACCCTTCCCGAAGCCTGACCCTCAACCGTCCCCTAATCCTAACCCGTACGCTAACACTAACCCGCGCCCTCACACGCACGCTCCCCCTAAAGCGTTGCCGTACCCTCACCTGGACCCTAAACCGTCCCCGTCCCCTAACCCTAACCCTAGCCCGAACCCTAACCCTAACCCTTCCCCGAAGCCTGACCCTCACCCGTCCCCTAATCCTAACCCGTACGCTAACACTAACCCACGCCCTCACACGCACGCTCCCCCTAAAGCGTTGCCGTACCCTCACCTGGACCCTAAACCGTCCCCGTCCCCTAACCCTAACCCTAGCCCGAACCCTAACCCTAACCCTTCCCCGAAGCCTGACCCTCACCCGTCCCCTAATCCTAACCCGTACGCTACCACTAACCCACGCCCTCACACGCACGCTCCCCCTAAAGCGTTGCCGTACCCTCACCTGGACCCTAAACCGTCCCCGTCCCCTAACCCTAACCCTAGCCGGAACCCTAACCCTAACCCTTCCCCGAAGCCTGACCCTCACCCGTCCCCTAATCCTAACCCGTACGCTAACACTAACCCGTGCCCTCACACGCACGCTCCCCCTAAAGCGTTGCCGTACCCTCACCTGGACCCTAAACCGTCCCCGTCCCCTAACCCTAACCCTAGCCCGAACCCTAACCCTAACCCTTCCCCGAAGCCTGACCCTCACCCGTCCCCTAATCCTAACCCGTACGCTAACACTAACCCGTGCCCTCACACGCACGCTCCCCCTAAAGCGTTGCCGTACCCTCACCTGGACCCTAAACCGTCACCGTCCCCTAACCCTAACCCTAGCCCGAACCCTAACCCTTCCCCGAAGCCTGACCCTCACCCGTCCCCTAATCCTAACCCGTACGATAACACTAACCCGCGCCCTCACTCGCACACTCACCCTAAAGCGTTGCCGTACCCTCACCTGGACCCTATACCGTCCCCGTCCCCTAACCCTAACCCTAGCCCGAACCCTAACCCTAACCCTTCCCCGAAGCCTGACCCTCACCCGTCCCCTAATCCTAACCCGTACGCTAACACTAACCCACGCCCTCACACGCACGCTCCCCCTAAAGCGTTGCCGTACACTCACCTGGACCCTAAACCGTCCCCGTCCCCTAACTCTAACCCTAGCCCGAACCCTAACCCTAACCCTTCCCCGAAGCCTGACCCTCACCCGTCCCCTAATCCTAACCCGTACGCTAACACTAACCCGCGTCCTCACACACACGCTCCCCCTAAAGCATTGCCGTACCCTCACCTGGACCCTAAACCTTCCCCGTCCCCTAACACTAACCCTAGCCCGAACCCTAACCCTAACCCTTCCCCGAAGCCTGACCCTCACCCGTCCCCTAATCCTAACCCGTACGCTAACACTAACCAGCGCCCTCACACGCACGCTCCCCCTAAAGCGTTGCCGTACCATCACCTGGACCCTAAACCGTCCCCGTCCCCTAACCCTAACCCTAGCCCGAACCTTAACCCTAACCCTTCCCCGAAGCCTGACCCTCACCCGTCCCCTATTCCTAACCCGTACGCTAACACTAACCCGCACCCTCACCCGCACGCACCCCCTAAAGCGTTGCCGTACCCTCACCTGGACGATAAACCGTCCCCGTCCCCTAACCCTAACCCTAGCCCGAAACCTAACCATTCCCCGAAGCCTGACCCTCACCCGTCCCCTAATCCTAACACGTACGATAACACTAACCCGCGCCCTCACTCGCACACTCCCCCTAAAGCGTTGCCGTACACTCACCTGGACCCTAAACCGTCCCCGTCCCCTAACCCTAACCCTAGCCCGAACCCTAACCCTAACCCTTCCCCGAAGCCTGACCCTCACCCGTCCCTTAATCCTAACCCGTACGCTAACACTAACCCGCGCCCTCACACGCACGCTCCCCCTAAAGCGTTGCCTTACCCTCACCTGGACCCTAAACCGTCCCCGTCCCCTAAACCTAACCCTAGCCCGAACCCTAACCCTAACCCTTCCCCGAAGCCTGACCCTCACCCGTCCCCTAATCCTAACCGGTACGCTAACACTAACCCACGCCCTCACACGCACGCTCCCCCTAAAGCGTTGCCGTACCGTCATCTGGACCCTGAACTGTCCCCGTCCGCTAACCTTAACCCTAGCCCGAACCCTAACCCTAACCCTTCCCCAAAGCCTGACCCTCACCCGTCCCCTAATCCTATCCTGTACGCTAACACTAAACCGCGCCCTCACATGCACACTCCCCCTAAAGCGTTGCCGTACCCTCACCTGGACCCTAAACCATCCCCGTCCCCTAACCCTAACCCTAGCCTGAACCCTAATCCTAACCCTTCCCCGAAGCCTGTCCCTCACCCGTCCACTAATCCTAACCAGTACGCTAACACGACCCCGCGCCCTCAAACGCACGCTCCCTCTAAAGCGTTGCCGTACCCTCACCTGGACCCTAATCCGTCCCCGTCCACTAACCCTAACCCTAGCCCGAACCCTAACCCTTCCCCGAAACCTGAACCTCACCCGTCCCCTAATCCTAACCCGTACGCTAACACTAACCCGCGTCCTCACACGCATGCTCCCCCTAAAGCATTGCCGTACCCTCACCTGGACCCTAAACCGTCCCCGTCCCCTAACCCTAACCCTAGCCCGAACCCTAACCCTAACCCTTCCCCGAAGCCTGACCCTCACCCGTCCCATAATCCTAACCCGTACGCTAACACTAACCCGCGCCCTCACACGCACGCTCCCCCTAAAGCGTTGCCGTACCCTCACCTGGACCCTAAACCGTCCCTGTCCCCTAACCCTAACCCTAGCCCGAACCTTAACCCTAACCCTTCCCCGAAGCCTGACCCTCACCCGTCCCCTATTCCTAACCCGTACCCTAACACTAACCCGCGCCCTGACACGCACGCTCCCCCTAAAGCGTTGCTGTACCCTCACCTGGACCCTAAACCTTCCCCGTCCCCTAACCCTAACCCTAGACCGAACCCTAACCCTAACCCTTCCCCGAAGCCTGACCCTCACCCGTCCCCTAATCCTAACCCGTACGCTACACTAACCTGCGCCCTCACACGCACGCTCCCCCTAAAGCGTTGCCGTACCCTCACCTGGACGCTAAACCGTCCCCGTCCCCTAACCCTAACCCTAGCCCGAAACCTAACCATTCCCCGAAGCCTGACCCTCACCCGTCCCCTAATCCTAACACGTACGATAACACTAACCCGTGTCCTCACACGCACGCTCCCCCTAAAGCGTTGCCGTACCCTCACCTGGACCCTAAACCGTCCCCATCCCCTAACCCTAACCGTAGCCCGAACCCTAACTCGAACCCTTCCCCGAAGCTTGACCCTCACCCGTCCCCTAATCCTAACCCGTACGCTAACACTATCCCGCGCCCTCACACGCACGCTCCCTCTAAAGCGTTGCCGTACCCTCACCTGGACCCTAAACCGTCCCCGTCCCCTAACCCTAACCCTAGCCCGAACCCTAACCCTAACACTTTCCCGAAGCCTGACCCTCACCCGTCCCCTAATCCTAACCCGTACGCTAACACTAACCCGCGACCTCACACGCACGCTCCCCCTAAAGCGTTGCCGTACCCTCACCTGGACCCTAAACCGTCCCCGTCCCCTAACCCTAACCCTAGCCCGAACCCTAACCCTAACCCTTCCCCGAAGCCTGACCCTCACCCGTCCCCTAATCCTAACCCGTACGCTAACACTAACCCACGCCCTCACACGCACGCTCCCCATAAAGCGTTGCCGTACCCTCACCTGGACCCTAAACCGTCCCCGTCCCCTAACCCTAACCCTAGCCCGAACCCTAACCCTAACCCTTCCCCAAAGCCTGACCCTCACCCGTCCCCTAATCCTAACCCGTACGCTAACACTAACCCGCGCCCTCACACGCACGCTCCCCCTAAAGCGTTGCCGTACCCTCACCTGGACCCTAAACCGTCCCCGTCCCCTAACCCTAACCCTAGCCCGAACCCTAACCCTAACCCTTCCCCGAAGCCTGACCCTCACCCGGCCCCTAATCCTAACCCGTACGCTAACACTAACCCGCACCCTCACCCGCACGCACCCCCTAAAGCGTTGCCGTACCCTCACCTGGACGCTAAACCGTCCCCGTCCCCTAACCCTAACCCTAGCCCGAAACCTAACCATTCCCCGAAGCCTGACCCTCACCCGTCCCCTAATCCTAACACGTACGATAACACTAACCCGCGCCCTCACTCGCACACTCCCCCTAAAGCGTTGCCGTACACTCACCTGGACCCTAAACCGTCCCCGTCCCCTAACCCTAACCCTAGCCCGAACCCTAACCCTAACCCTTCCCCGAAGCCTGACCCTCACCCGTCCCTTAATCCTAACCTGTACGCTAACACTAACCCGCGCCCTCACACGCACGCTCCCCCTAAAGCGTTGCCTTACCCTCACCTGGACCCTAAACCGTCCCCGTCCCCTAAACCTAACCCTAGCCCGAACCCTAACCCTAACCCTTCCCCGAAGCCTGACCCTCACCCGTCCCCTAATCCTAACCGGTACGCTAACACTAACCCACGCCTTCACACGCACGCTCCCCCTAAAGCGTTGCCGTACCCTCACCTGGACCCTGAACCGTCCCCGTCCCCTAACCTTAACCCTAGCCCGAACCCTAACCCTAACCCTTCCCCAAAGCCTGACCCTCACCCGTCCCCTAATCCTATCCTGTACGCTAACACTAAACCGCGCCCTCACATGCACACTCCCCCTAAAGCGTTGCCGTACACTACCTGGACCCTAAACCGTCCCCGTCCCCTAACCCTAACCCTAGCCTGAACCCTAATCCTAACCCTTCCCCGAAGCCTGTCCCTCACCCGTCCACTAATCCTAACCCGTACGCTAACACTACCCCGCGCCCTCAAACGCACGCTCCCTCTAAAGCGTTGCCGTACCCTCACCTGGACCCTAAACCGTCCCCGTCCCCTAACCCTAACCCTAGCCCGAACCTTAACCCTAACCCTTCCCCGAAGCCTGACCCTAACCCGTCCCCTATTCCTAACCCGTACGCTAACACTAACCCACGCCCTCACACGCACGCTCCCCCTAAAGCGTTGCCGTACCTTCACCTGGACCCTAAACCGTCCCCGTCCCCTAACCCTAACCCTAGCCCGAACCCTAACCCTAACCCTTCCCCGAAGCCTGACCCTCACCCGTCCCCTAATCCTAACCCATACGCTAACACTAACCCGCGCCCTCACACGCACGCTCCCCCTAAAGCGTTGCCGTACCCTCACCTGGACCCTAAACCGTCCCCGTCCCCTAACTCTAACCCTAGCCCGAACCCTAACCCTAACCCTTCCCCGAAGCCTGACCCTCACCCGTCCCCTAATCCTAACCCGTACGCTAACACTAACCCGCACCCTCACCCGCACGCACCCCCTAAAGCGTTGCCGTACCCTCACCTGGACGCTAAACCGTCCCCGTCCCCTAACCCTAACCCTAGCCCGAAACCTAACCATTCCCCGAAGCCTGACACTCACCCGTCCCCTAATCCTAACACGTACGATAACACTAACCCGCGCCCTCACTCGCACACTCCCCCTAAAGCGTTGCCGTACACTCACCTGGACCCTAAACCGTCCCCGTCCCCTAACCCTAACCCTAGCCCGAACCATAACCCTAACCCTTCCCCGAAGCCTGACCCTCACCCGTCCCCTAATCCTAACCCGTACGCTAACACTAACCTTCGCCCTCACACGCACGCTCCCCCTAAAGCGTTGCCGTACCCTCACCTGGACCCTAAACCGTCCCCGTCACCTAACCCTAACCCTAGCCCGAACCCTAACCCTAACCCTTCCCCGAAGCCTGACCCTCAGACGTCCCCTAATCCTAACCCGTACGCTAACACTAACCCGCGCGTTCACACGCACGCTCCCCCTAAAGTGTTGCCGTACCCTCACCTGGACCCTAAATCGTCCCCATCCCCTAACCCTAACCCTAGCCCGAACCCTAACCCTAACCCTTCCCCGAAGCCTGACCCTCACCCGTCCCCTAATCCTAACCCGTACGCTAACACTAACCCGCGCCCTCACACGCACGCTCACCCTAAAGCGTTGCCGTACCCTCACCTGGACCCTAAACCGTCCCCGTCCCCTAACCCTAACCCTAGCCCGAACCCTAACCCTAACCCTTCCCCGAAGCCTGACCCTCACCCGTTCCCTAATCCTAACCCGTACGCTAACACTAACCCGCGCCCTCACATGCACGCTCCCCCTAAAGCGTTGCCGTACCCTCACCTGGACCATGAAACGTCCCCGTCCCCTAACCCTAACCCTAGCCCGAACCCTAACCCTAACCCTTCCCCGAAGCCTGACCCTCACCCGTCCCCTAATCCTAACCCGTACGCTAACACTAACCCGCGCCCTCACTCGCACGCTCCCCTTAAAGCCTTGCCGTACCCTCACCTGGACCCTAAACCGTCCCCGTCCCCTAACCCTAACCCTAGCCCAAACCCTAACCCTTCCCCGAAACCTGACCCTCACCCGTCCCCTAATCCTAACCCGTACACTAACACTAACCCGCGCCCTCACACGCACGCTCCCCCTAAAGCATTGCCGTACCCTCACGTGGAACCTAAACCGTCCCCGTCCCCTAACCCTAACCCTAGCCCGAACCCTAACCCTAACCCTTCCCCGAAGCCTGACCCTCACCCGTCCCCTAATCCTAACCCGTACGCTAACACTAACCCGCGCCCTCACACGCACGCACCCCCTAAAGCGTTGCCGTACCCTCACCTGGACGCTAAACCGTCCCCGTCCCCTAACCCTAACCCTAGCCCGAAACCTAACCATTCCCCGAAGCCTGACCCTCACCCGTCCCCTAATCCTAACACGTACGATAACACTAACCCGCGCCCTCACTCGCACACTCCCCCTAAAGCGTTGCCGTACACTCACCTGGACCCTAAACCGTCCCCGTCCCCTAACCCTAACCCTAGCCCGAAACCTAACCCTAACCCTTCCCCGAAGCCTGACCCTCACCCGTCCCCTAATCCTAACCCGTACGCGAAGACTAACCCACGCCCTCACACGCACGCTCCCCCTAAAGCTTTGCCGTACCCTCACCTGGACCCTAAACCGTCACCGTCCCCTAACCCTAACCCTAGCCCGAACCCTTACCCTAACCCTTCCCCGAAGCCTGACACTCACCCGTCCCCTAATCCTAACCCGTACGCTAACACTAACTCGCGCCCTCACTCGCACCCTACCCCTAAAGCGTTGCCGTACCCTCACCTGGACGCTAAACCGTCCCCGTCCCCTAACCCTAACCCTAGCCCGAACCCTAACCCTAACCCTTCCCCGAAGCCTGACCCTCACCCGTCCCCTAATCCTAACCCGTACGCGAAGACTAAGCCGTGCCCTCACACGCACGCTCCCCCTAAAGCGTTGCCGTACCCTCACCTGGACCCTAAACCATCCCCGTCCCCTAACCCTAACCCTAGCCCGAACCCTAACCCTAACCCTTCCCCGAAGCCTGACCCTCACCCGTCCCCTAATCCGAACCCGTACGCTAACACTAACCCGCGCCCTCACACGCACGCTCCCCCTAAAGCGTTGCCGTACCCTCACCTGGACCCTAAACCGTCCCCGTCCCCTAACCCTAACCCTAGCCCGAACCCTAACCCTAACCCTTCCCCGAAGCCTGACCCTCACCCGGCCCCTAATCCTAACCCGTACGCTAACACTAACCCGCGCCCTCACACGCACGCTCCCCCTAAAGCGTTGCCGTACCCTCACCTGGACCCTAAACCGTCCCCGTCCCCTAACCCTAACCCTAGCCCGAACCCTAACCCTAACCCTTCCCGAAGCCTGACCCTCACCCGTCCCCTAATCCTAACCCGTACGCTAACACTAACCCGCGCCCTCACACGCACGCTCCCCCTAAAGCGTTGCCGTACCCTCACCTGGACCCTAAACCGTCCCCGTCCCCTAACCCTAACCCTAGCCCGAACCCTAACCCTAACCCTTCCCCGAAGCCTGACCCTCACCCGGCCCCTAATCCTAACCCGTACGCTAACACTAACCCGCGCCCTCACACGCACGCTCCCCCTAAAGCGTTGCCGTACCCTCACCTGGACCCTAAACCGTCCCCGTCCCCTAACCCTAACCCTAGCCCGAACCCTAACCCTAACCCTTCCCGAAGCCTGACCCTCAACCGTCCCCTAATCCTAACCCGTACGCTAACACTAACCCGCGCCCTCACACGCACGCTCCCCCTAAAGCGTTGCCGTACCCTCACCTGGACCCTAAACCGTCCCCGTCCCCTAACCCTAACCCTAGCCCGAACCCTAACCCTAACCCTTCCCCGAAGCCTGACCCTCACCCGTCCCCTAATCCTAACCCGTACGCTAACACTAACCCACGCCCTCACACGCACGCTCCCCCTAAAGCGTTGCCGTACCCTCACCTGGACCCTAAACCGTCCCCGTCCCCTAACCCTGACCCTACCCCGAACCCTAACCCTAACCCTTCCCCGAAGCCTGACCCTCACCCGTCCCCTAATCCTAACCCGTACGCTACCACTAACCCACGCCCTCACACGCACGCTCCCCCTAAAGCGTTGCCGTACCCTCACCTGGACCCTAAACCGTCCCCGTCCCCTAACCCTAACCCTAGCCGGAACCCTAACCCTAACCCTTCCCCGAAGCCTGACCCTCACCCGTCCCCTAATCCTAACCCGTACGCTAACACTAACCCGTGCCCTCACACGCACGCTCCCCCTAAAGCGTTGCCGTACCCTCACCTGGACCCTAAACCGTCCCCGTCCCCTAACCCTAACCCTATCCCGAACCCTAACCCTAACCCTTCCCCGAAGCCTGACCCTCACCCGTCCCCTAATCCTAACCCGTACGCTAACACTAACCCGTGCCCTCACACGCACGCTCCCCCTAAAGCGTTGCCGTACCCTCACCTGGACCCTAAACCGTCACCGTCCCCTAACCCTAACCCTAGCCCGAACCCTAACCCTTCCCCGAAGCCTGACCCTCACCCGTCCCCTAATCCTAACCCGTACGATAACACTAACCCGCGCCCTCACTCGCACACTCACCCTAAAGCGTTGCCGTACCCTCACCTGGACCCTATACCGTCCCCGTCCCCTAACCCTAACCCTAGCCCGAACCCTAACCCTAACCCTTCCCCGAAGCCTGACCCTCACCCGTCCCCTAATCCTAACCCGTACGCTAACACTAACCCACGCCCTCACACGCACGCTCCCCCTAAAGCGTTGCCGTACACTCACCTGGACCCTAAACCGTCCCCGTCCCCTAACTCTAACCCTAGCCCGAACCCTAACCCTAACCCTTCCCCGAAGCCTGACCCTCACCCGTCCCCTAATCCTAACCCGTACGCTAACACTAACCCGCGTCCTCACACACACGCTCCCCCTAAAGCATTGCCGTACCCTCACCTGGACCCTAAACCTTCCCCGTCCCCTAACACTAACCCTAGCCCGAACCCTAACCCTAACCCTTCCCCGAAGCCTGACCCTCACCCGTCCCCTAATCCTAACCCGTACGCTAACACTAACCAGCGCCCTCACACGCACGCTCCCCCTAAAGCGTTGCCGTACCATCACCTGGACCCTAAACCGTCCCCGTCCCCTAACCCTAACCCTAGCCCGAACCTTAACCCTAACCCTTCCCCGAAGCCTGACCCTCACCCGTCCCCTATTCCTAACCCGTACGCTAACACTAACCCGCACCCTCACCCGCACGCACCCCCTAAAGCGTTGCCGTACCCTCACCTGGACGATAAACCGTCCCCGTCCCCTAACCCTAACCCTAGCCCGAAACCTAACCATTCCCCGAAGCCTGACCCTCACCCGTCCCCTAATCCTAACACGTACGATAACACTAACCCGCGCCCTCACTCGCACACTCCCCCTAAAGCGTTGCCGTACACTCACCTGGACCCTAAACCGTCCCCGTCCCCTAACCCTAACCCTAGCCCGAACCCTAACCCTAACCCTTCCCCGAAGCCTGACCCTCACCCGTCCCTTAATCCTAACCCGTACGCTAACACTAACCCGCGCCCTCACACGCACGCTCCCCCTAAAGCGTTGCCTTACCCTCACCTGGACCCTAAACCGTCCCCGTCCCCTAAACCTAACCCTAGCCCGAACCCTAACCCTAACCCTTCCCCGAAGCCTGACCCTCACCCGTCCCCTAATCCTAACCGGTACGCTAACACTAACCCACGCCCTCACACGCACGCTCCCCCTAAAGCGTTGCCGTACCGTCATCTGGACCCTGAACTGTCCCCGTCCCCTAACCTTAACCCTAGCCCGAACCGTAACCCTAACCCTTCCCCAAAGCCTGACCCTCACCCGTCCCCTAATCCTATCCTGTACGCTAACACTAAACCGCGCCCTCACATGCACACTCCCCCTAAAGCGTTGCCGTACCCTCACCTGGACCCTAAACCATCCCCGTCCCCTAACCCTAACCCTAGCCTGAACCCTAATCCTAACCCTTCCCCGAAGCCTGTCCCTCACCCGTCCACTAATCCTAACCAGTACGCTAACACGACCCCGCGCCCTCAAACGCACGCTCCCTCTAAAGCGTTGCCGTACCCTCACCTGGACCCTAATCCGTCCCCGTCCACTAACCCTAACCCTAGCCCGAACCCTAACCCTTCCCCGAAACCTGAACCTCACCCGTCCCCTAATCCTAACCCGTACGCTAACACTAACCCGCGTCCTCACACGCATGCTCCCCCTAAAGCATTGCCGTACCCTCACCTGGACCCTAAACCGTCCCCGTCCCCTAACCCTAACCCTAGCCCGAACCCTAACCCTAACCCTTCCCCGAAGCCTGACCCTCACCCGTCCCATAATCCTAACCCGTACGCTAACACTAACCCGCGCCCTCACACGCACGCTCCCCCTAAAGCGTTGCCGTACCCTCACCTGGACCCTAAACCGTCCCTGTCCCCTAACCCTAACCCTAGCCCGAACCTTAACCCTAACCCTTCCCCGAAGCCTGACCCTCACCCGTCCCCTATTCCTAACCCGTACCCTAACACTAACCCGCGCCCTGACACGCACGCTCCCCCTAAAGCGTTGCTGTACCCTCACCTGGACCCTAAACCTTCCCCGTCCCCTAACCCTAACCCTAGACCGAACCCTAACCCTAACCCTTCCCCGAAGCCTGACCCTCACCCGTCCCCTAATCCTAACCCGTACGCTACACTAACCTGCGCCCTCACACGCACGCTCCCCCTAAAGCGTTGCCGTACCCTCACCTGGACGCTAAACCGTCCCCGTCCCCTAACCCTAACCCTAGCCCGAAACCTAACCATTCCCCGAAGCCTGACCCTCACCCGTCCCCTAATCCTAACACGTACGATAACACTAACCCGTGTCCTCACACGCACGCTCCCCCTAAAGCGTTGCCGTACCCTCACCTGGACCCTAAACCGTCCCCATCCCCTAACCCTAACCGTAGCCCGAACCCTAACTCGAACCCTTCCCCGAAGCTTGACCCTCACCCGTCCCCTAATCCTAACCCGTACGCTAACACTATCCCGCGCCCTCACACGCACGCTCCCTCTAAAGCGTTGCCGTACCCTCACCTGGACCCTAAACCGTCCCCGTCCCCTAACCCTAACCCTAGCCCGAACCCTAACCCTAACACTTTCCCGAAGCCTGACCCTCACCCGTCCCCTAATCCTAACCCGTACGCTAACACTAACCCGCGACCTCACACGCACGCTCCCCCTAAAGCGTTGCCGTACCCTCACCTGGACCCTAAACCGTCCCCGTCCCCTAACCCTAACCCTAGCCCGAACCCTAACCCTAACCCTTCCCCGAAGCCTGACCCTCACCCGTCCCCTAATCCTAACCCGTACGCTAACACTAACCCACGCCCTCACACGCACGCTCCCCATAAAGCGTTGCCGTACCCTCACCTGGACCCTAAACCGTCCCCGTCCCCTAACCCTAACCCTAGCCCGAACCCTAACCCTAACCCTTCCCCAAAGCCTGACCCTCACCCGTCCCCTAATCCTAACCCGTACGCTAACACTAACCCGCGCCCTCACACGCACGCTCCCCCTAAAGCGTTGCCGTACCCTCACCTGGACCCTAAACCGTCCCCGTCCCCTAACCCTAACCCTAGCCCGAACCCTAACCCTAACCCTTCCCCGAAGCCTGACCCTCACCCGGCCCCTAATCCTAACCCGTACGCTAACACTAACCCGCACCCTCACCCGCACGCACCCCCTAAAGCGTTGCCGTACCCTCACCTGGACGCTAAACCGTCCCCGTCCCCTAACCCTAACCCTAGCCCGAAACCTAACCATTCCCCGAAGCCTGACCCTCACCCGTCCCCTAATCCTAACACGTACGATAACACTAACCCGCGCCCTCACTCGCACACTCCCCCTAAAGCGTTGCCGTACACTCACCTGGACCCTAAACCGTCCCCGTCCCCTAACCCTAACCCTAGCCCGAACCCTAACCCTAACCCTTCCCCGAAGCCTGACCCTCACCCGTCCCTTAATCCTAACCCGTACGCTAACACTAACCCGCGCCCTCACACGCACGCTCCCCCTAAAGAGTTGCCTTACCCTCACCTGGACCCTAAACCGTCCCCGTCCCCTAAACCTAACCCTAGCCCGAACCCTAACCCTAACCCTTCCCCGAAGCCTGACCCTCACCCGTCCCCTAATCCTAACCGGTACGCTAACACTAACCCACGCCTTCACACGCACGCTCCCCCTAAAGCGTTGCCGTACCCTCACCTGGACCCTGAACCGTCCCCGTCCCCTAACCTTAACCCTAGCCCGAACCCTAACCCTAACCCTTCCCCAAAGCCTGACCCTCACCCGTCCCCTAATCCTATCCTGTACGCTAACACTAAACCGCGCCCTCACATGCACACTCCCCCTAAAGCGTTGCCGTACACTACCTGGACCCTAAACCGTCCCCGTCCCCTAACCCTAACCCTAGCCTGAACCCTAATCCTAACCCTTCCCCGAAGCCTGTCCCTCACCCGTCCACTAATCCTAACCCGTACGCTAACACTACCCCGCGCCCTCAAACGCACGCTCCCTCTAAAGCGTTGCCGTACCCTCACCTGGACCCTAAACCGTCCCCGTCCCCTAACCCTAACCCTAGCCCGAACCTTAACCCTAACCCTTCCCCGAAGCCTGACCCTAACCCGTCCCCTATTCCTAACCCGTACGCTAACACTAACCCACGCCCTCACACGCACGCTCCCCCTAAAGCGTTGCCGTACCTTCACCTGGACCCTAAACCGTCCCCGTCCCCTAACCCTAACCCTAGCCCGAACCCTAACCCTAACCCTTCCCCGAAGCCTGACCCTCACCCGTCCCCTAATCCTAACCCATACGCTAACACTAACCCGCGCCCTCACACGCACGCTCCCCCTAAAGCGTTGCCGTACCCTCACCTGGACCCTAAACCGTCCCCGTCCCCTAACTCTAACCCTAGCCCGAACCCTAACCCTAACCCTTCCCCGAAGCCTGACCCTCACCCGTCCCCTAATCCTAACCCGTACGCTAACACTAACCCGCACCCTCACCCGCACGCACCCCCTAAAGCGTTGCCGTACCCTCACCTGGACGCTAAACCGTCCCCGTCCCCTAACCCTAACCCTAGCCCGAAACCTAACCATTCCCCGAAGCCTGACACTCACCCGTCCCCTAATCCTAACCCGTACGCTAACACTAACCTTCGCCCTCACACGCACGCTCCCCCTAAAGCGTTGCCGTACCCTCACCTGGACCCTAAACCGTCCCCGTCACCTAACCCTAACCCTAGCCCGAACCCTAACCCTAACCCTTCCCCGAAGCCTGACCCTCAGACGTCCCCTAATCCTAACCCGTACGCTAACACTAACCCGCGCGTTCACACGCACGCTCCCCCTAAAGTGTTGCCGTACCCTCACCTGGACCCTAAATCGTCCCCATCCCCTAACCCTAACCCTAGCCCGAACCCTAACCCTAACCCTTCCCCGAAGCCTGACCCTCACCCGTCCCCTAATCCTAACCCGTACGCTAACACTAACCCGCGCCCTCACACGCACGCTCACCCTAAAGCGTTGCCGTACCCTCACCTGGACCCTAAACCGTCCCCGTCCCCTAACCCTAACCCTAGCCCGAACCCTAACCCTAACCCTTCCCCGAAGCCTGACCCTCACCCGTTCCCTAATCCTAACCCGTACGCTAACACTAACCCGCGCCCTCACATGCACGCTCCCCCTAAAGCGTTGCCGTACCCTCACCTGGACCATGAAACGTCCCCGTCCCCTAACCCTAACCCTAGCCCGAACCCTAACCCTAACCCTTCCCCGAAGCCTGACCCTCACCCGTCCCCTAATCCTAACCCGTACGCTAACACTAACCCGCGCCCTCACTCGCACGCTCCCCTTAAAGCCTTGCCGTACCCTCACCTGGACCCTAAACCGTCCCCGTCCCCTAACCCTAACCCTAGCCCAAACCCTAACCCTTCCCCGAAACCTGACCCTCACCCGTCCCCTAATCCTAACCCGTACACTAACACTAACCCGCGCCCTCACACGCACGCTCCCCCTAAAGCATTGCCGTACCCTCACGTGGAACCTAAACCGTCCCCGTCCCCTAACCCTAACCCTAGCCCGAACCCTAACCCTAACCCTTCCCCGAAGCCTGACCCTCACCCGTCCCCTAATCCTAACCCGTACGCTAACACTAACCCGCGCCCTCACACGCACGCACCCCCTAAAGCGTTGCCGTACCCTCACCTGGACGCTAAACCGTCCCCGTCCCCTAACCCTAACCCTAGCCCGAAACCTAACCATTCCCCGAAGCCTGACCCTCACCCGTCCCCTAATCCTAACACGTACGATAACACTAACCCGCGCCCTCACTCGCACACTCCCCCTAAAGCGTTGCCGTACACTCACCTGGACCCTAAACCGTCCCCGTCCCCTAACCCTAACCCTAGCCCGAAACCTAACCCTAACCCTTCCCCGAAGCCTGACCCTCACCCGTCCCCTAATCCTAACCCGTACGCGAAGACTAAACCACGCCCTCACACGCACGCTCCCCCTAAAGCTTTGCCGTACCCTCACCTGGACCCTAAACCGTCACCGTCCCCTAACCCTAACCCTAGCCCGAACCCTTACCCTAACCCTTCCCCGAAGCCTGACACTCACCCGTCCCCTAATCCTAACCCGTACGCTAACACTAACTCGCGCCCTCACTCGCACCCTACCCCTAAAGCGTTGCCGTACCCTCACCTGGACGCTAAACCGTCCCCGTCCCCTAACCCTAACCCTAGCCCGAACCCTAACCCTAACCCTTCCCCGAAGCCTGACCCTCACCCGTCCCCTAATCCTAACCCGTACGCGAAGACTAAGCCGTGCCCTCACACGCACGCTCCCCCTAAAGCGTTGCCGTACCCTCACCTGGACCCTAAACCATCCCCGTCCCCTAACCCTAACCCTAGCCCGAACCCTAACCCTAACCCTTCCCCGAAGCCTGACCCTCACCCGTCCCCTAATCCGAACCCGTACGCTAACACTAACCCGCGCCCTCACACGCACGCTCCCCCTAAAGCGTTGCCGTACCCTCACCTGGACCCTAAACCGTCCCCGTCCCCTAACCCTAACCCTAGCCCGAACCCTAACCCTAACCCTTCCCCGAAGCCTGACCCTCACCCGGCCCCTAATCCTAACCCGTACGCTAACACTAACCCGCGCCCTCACACGCACGCTCCCCCTAAAGCGTTGCCGTACCCTCACCTGGACCCTAAACCGTCCCCGTCCCCTAACCCTAACCCTAGCCCGAACCCTAACCCTAACCCTTCCCGAAGCCTGACCCTCACCCGTCCCCTAATCCTAACCCGTACGCTAACACTAACCCGCGCCCTCACACGCACGCTCCCCCTAAAGCGTTGCCGTACCCTCACCTGGACCCTAAACCGTCCCCGTCCCCTAACCCTAACCCTAGCCCGAACCCTAACCCTAACCCTTCCCCGAAGCCTGACCCTCACCCGGCCCCTAATCCTAACCCGTACGCTAACACTAACCCGCGCCCTCACACGCACGCTCCCCCTAAAGCGTTGCCGTACCCTCACCTGGACCCTAAACCGTCCCCGTCCCCTAACCCTAACCCTAGCCCGAACCCTAACCCTAACCCTTCCCGAAGCCTGACCCTCAACCGTCCCCTAATCCTAACCCGTACGCTAACACTAACCCGCGCCCTCACACGCACGCTCCCCCTAAAGCGTTGCCGTACCCTCACCTGGACCCTAAACCGTCACCGTCCCCTAACCCTAACCCTAGCCCGAACCCTAACCCTAACCCTTCCCCGAAGCCTGACCCTCACCCGTCCCCTAATCCTAACCCGTACGCTAACACTAACCCACGCCCTCACACGCACGCTCCCCCTAAAGCGTTGCCGTACCCTCACCTGGACCCTAAACCGTCCCCGTCCCCTAACCCTAACCCTACCCCGAACCCTAACCCTAACCCTTCCCCGAAGCCTGACCCTCACCCGTCCCCTAATCCTAACCCGTACGCTACCACTAACCCACGCCCTCACACGCACGCTCCCCCTAAAGCGTTGCCGTACCCTCACCTGGACCCTAAACCGTCCCCGTCCCCTAACCCTAACCCTAGCCGGAACCCTAACCCTAACCCTTCCCCGAAGCCTGACCCTCACCCGTCCCCTAATCCTAACCCGTACGCTAACACTAACCCGTGCCCTCACACGCACGCTCCCCCTAAAGCGTTGCCGTACCCTCACCTGGACCCTAAACCGTCCCCGTCCCCTAACCCTAACCCTAGCCCGAACCCTAACCCTAACCCTTCCCCGAAGCCTGACCCTCACCCGTCCCCTAATCCTAACCCGTACGCTAACACTAACCCGTGCCCTCACACGCACGCTCCCCCTAAAGCGTTGCCGTACCCTCACCTGGACCCTAAACCGTCACCGTCCCCTAACCCTAACCCTAGCCCGAACCCTAACCCTTCCCCGAAGCCTGACCCTCACCCGTCCCCTAATCCTAACCCGTACGATAACACTAACCCGCGCCCTCACTCGCACACTCACCCTAAAGCGTTGCCGTACCCTCACCTGGACCCTATACCGTCCCCGTCCCCTAACCCTAACCCTAGCCCGAACCCTAACCCTAACCCTTCCCCGAAGCCTGACCCTCACCCGTCCCCTAATCCTAACCCGTACGCTAACACTAACCCACGCCCTCACACGCACGCTCCCCCTAAAGCGTTGCCGTACACTCACCTGGACCCTAAACCGTCCCCGTCCCCTAACTCTAACCCTAGCCCGAACCCTAACCCTAACCCTTCCCCGAAGCCTGACCCTCACCCGTCCCCTAATCCTAACCCGTACGCTAACACTAACCCGCGTCCTCACACACACGCTCCCCCTAAAGCATTGCCGTACCCTCACCTGGACCCTAAACCTTCCCCGTCCCCTAACACTAACCCTAGCCCGAACCCTAACCCTAACCCTTCCCCGAAGCCTGACCCTCACCCGTCCCCTAATCCTAACCCGTACGCTAACACTAACCAGCGCCCTCACACGCACGCTCCCCCTAAAGCGTTGCCGTACCATCACCTGGACCCTAAACCGTCCCCGTCCCCTAACCCTAACCCTAGCCCGAACCTTAACCCTAACCCTTCCCCGAAGCCTGACCCTCACCCGTCCCCTATTCCTAACCCGTACGCTAACACTAACCCGCACCCTCACCCGCACGCACCCCCTAAAGCGTTGCCGTACCCTCACCTGGACGATAAACCGTCCCCGTCCCCTAACCCTAACCCTAGCCCGAAACCTAACCATTCCCCGAAGCCTGACCCTCACCCGTCCCCTAATCCTAACACGTACGATAACACTAACCCGCGCCCTCACTCGCACACTCCCCCTAAAGCGTTGCCGTACACTCACCTGGACCCTAAACCGTCCCCGTCCCCTAACCCTAACCCTAGCCCGAACCCTAACCCTAACCCTTCCCCGAAGCCTGACCCTCACCCGTCCCTTAATCCTAACCCGTACGCTAACACTAACCCGCGCCCTCACACGCACGCTCCCCCTAAAGCGTTGCCTTACCCTCACCTGGACCCTAAACCGTCCCCGTCCCCTAAACCTAACCCTAGCCCGAACCCTAACCCTAACCCTTCCCCGAAGCCTGACCCTCACCCGTCCCCTAATCCTAACCGGTACGCTAACACTAACCCACGCCCTCACACGCACGCTCCCCCTAAAGCGTTGCCGTACCGTCATCTGGACCCTGAACTGTCCCCGTCCCCTAACCTTAACCCTAGCCCGAACCCTAACCCTAACCCTTCCCCAAAGCCTGACCCTCACCCGTCCCCTAATCCTATCCTGTACGCTAACACTAAACCGCGCCCTCACATGCACACTCCCCCTAAAGCGTTGCCGTACCCTCACCTGGACCCTAAACCATCCCCGTCCCCTAACCCTAACCCTAGCCTGAACCCTAATCCTAACCCTTCCCCGAAGCCTGTCCCTCACCCGTCCACTAATCCTAACCAGTACGCTAACACGACCCCGCGCCCTCAAACGCACGCTCCCTCTAAAGCGTTGCCGTACCCTCACCTGGACCCTAATCCGTCCCCGTCCACTAACCCTAACCCTAGCCCGAACCCTAACCCTTCCCCGAAACCTGAACCTCACCCGTCCCCTAATCCTAACCCGTACGCTAACACTAACCCGCGTCCTCACACGCATGCTCCCCCTAAAGCATTGCCGTACCCTCACCTGGACCCTAAACCGTCCCCGTCCCCTAACCCTAACCCTAGCCCGAACCCTAACCCTAACCCTTCCCCGAAGCCTGACCCTCACCCGTCCCATAATCCTAACCCGTACGCTAACACTAACCCGCGCCCTCACACGCACGCTCCCCCTAAAGCGTTGCCGTACCCTCACCTGGACCCTAAACCGTCCCTGTCCCCTAACCCTAACCCTAGCCCGAACCTTAACCCTAACCCTTCCCCGAAGCCTGACCCTCACCCGTCCCCTATTCCTAACCCGTACCCTAACACTAACCCGCGCCCTGACACGCACGCTCCCCCTAAAGCGTTGCTGTACCCTCACCTGGACCCTAAACCTTCCCCGTCCCCTAACCCTAACCCTAGACCGAACCCTAACCCTAACCCTTCCCCGAAGCCTGACCCTCACCCGTCCCCTAATCCTAACCCGTACGCTACACTAACCTGCGCCCTCACACGCACGCTCCCCCTAAAGCGTTGCCGTACCCTCACCTGGACGCTAAACCGTCCCCGTCCCCTAACCCTAACCCTAGCCCGAAACCTAACCATTCCCCGAAGCCTGACCCTCACCCGTCCCCTAATCCTAACACGTACGATAACACTAACCCGTGTCCTCACACGCACGCTCCCCCTAAAGCGTTGCCGTACCCTCACCTGGACCCTAAACCGTCCCCATCCCCTAACCCTAACCGTAGCCCGAACCCTAACTCGAACCCTTCCCCGAAGCTTGACCCTCACCCGTCCCCTAATCCTAACCCGTACGCTAACACTATCCCGCGCCCTCACACGCACGCTCCCTCTAAAGCGTTGCCGTACCCTCACCTGGACCCTAAACCGTCCCCGTCCCCTAACCCTAACCCTAGCCCGAACCCTAACCCTAACACTTTCCCGAAGCCTGACCCTCTCCCGTCCCCTAATCCTAACCCGTACGCTAACACTAACCCGTGACCTCACACGCACGCTCCCCCTAAAGCGTTGCCGTACCCTCACCTGGACCCTAAACCGTCCCCGTCCCCTAACCCTAACCCTAGCCCGAACCCTAACCCTAACCCTTCCCCGAAGCCTGACCCTCACCCGTCCCCTAATCCTAACCCGTACGCTAACACTAACCCACGCCCTCACACGCACGCTCCCCATAAAGCGTTGCCGTACCCTCACCTGGACCCTAAACCGTCCCCGTCCCCTAACCCTAACCCTAGCCCGAACCCTAACCCTAACCCTTCCCCAAAGCCTGACCCTCACCCGTCCCCTAATCCTAACCCGTACGCTAACACTAACCCGCGCCCTCACACGCACGCTCCCCCTAAAGCGTTGCCGTACCCTCACCTGGACCCTAAACCGTCCCCGTCCCCTAACCCTAACCCTAGCCCGAACCCTAACCCTAACCCTTCCCCGAAGCCTGACCCTCACCCGGCCCCTAATCCTAACCCGTACGCTAACACTAACCCGCGCCCTCACACGCACGTTCCCCCTAAAGCGTTGCCGTACCCTCACCTGGACCCTAAACCGTCCCCGTCCCCTAACCCTAACCCTAGCCCGAACCCTAACCCTAACCCTTCCCGAAGCCTGACCCTCACCCGTCCCCTAATCCTAACCCGTACGCTAACACTAACCCGCGCCCTCACACGCACGCTCCCCCTAAAGCGTTGCCGTACCCTCACCTGGACCCTAAACCGTCCCCGTCCCCTAACCCTAACCCTAGCCCGAACCCTAACCCTAACACTTCCCCGAAGCCTGACCCTCACCCGTCCCCTAATCCTAACCCGTACGCTAACACTAACCCGCGCCCTCACACGCACGCTCCCCCTAAAGCGTTGCCGTACCCTCACCTGGACCCTAAACCGTCCCCGTCCCCTAACCCTAACCCTAGCCCGAACCCTAACCCTAACCCTTCCCCGAAGCCTGACCCTCACCCGTCCCCTAATCCTAACCCGTACGCTACCACTAACCCACGCCCTCACACGCACGCTCCCCCTAAAGCGTTGCCGTACCCTCACCTGGACCCTAAACCGTCCCCGTCCCCTAACCCTAACCCTAGCCCGAACCCTAACCCTAACCCTTCCCCGAAGCCTGACCCTCACCCGTCCCCTAATCCTAACCCGTACGCTAACACTAACCCGTGCCCTCACACGCACGCTCCCCCTAAAGCGTTGCCGTACCCTCACCTGGACCCTAAACCGTCCCCGTCCCCTAACCCTAACCCTAGCCCGAACCCTAACCCTAACCCTTCCCCGAAGCCTGACCCTCACCCGTCCCCTAATCCTAACCCGTACGCTAACACTAACCCACGCCCTCACACGCACGCTCCCCCTAAAGCGTTGCCGTACCCTCACCTGGACCCTAAACCGTCCCCGTCCCCTAACCCTAACCCTAGCCCGAACCCTAACCCTAACCCTTCCCCGAAGCCTGACCCTCACCCGTCCCCTAATCCTAACCCGTACGCTAACACTAACCCACGCCCTCACACGCACGCTCACCCTAAAGCGTTGCCTTACACTCACCTGGACCCTAAACCGTCCCCGTCCCCTAACACTAACCCTAGCCCGAACCCTAACCCTAACCCTTCCCCGAAGCCTGACCCTCACCCGTCCCCTAATCCTAACCCGTACGCTAACACTAACCCGCGCCCTCACACGCACGCTCCCCCTAAAGCGTTGCCGTACCCTCACCTGGACCCTAAACCGTCCCCGTCCCCTAACCCTAACCCTAGCCCGAACCTTAACCCTAACCCTTCCCCGAAGCCTGACCCTCACCCGTCCCCTATTCCTAACCCGTACGCTAACACTAACCCACGCCCTCACTCGCACGCTCCTCCTAAAGCGTTGCCGTACCCTCACCTGGACCCTATACCGTCCCCATCCCCTAACCCTAACCCTAGCCCGAACCCTAACCCTAACCCTTCCCCGAAGCCTGACCCTCACCCGTCCCCTAATCCTAACCCGTACGCTAACACTAACCCGCACCCTCACCCGCACGCACCCCCTAAAGCGTTGCCGTACCCTCACCTGGACGCTAAACCGTCCCCGTCCCCTAACCCTAACCCTAGCCCGAAACCTAACCATTCCCCGAAGCCTGACCCTCACCCGTCCCCTAATCCTAACACGTACGATAACACTAACCCGCGCCCTCACTCGCACACTCCCCCTAAAGCGTTGCCGTACACTCACCTGGACCCTAAACCGTCCCCGTCCCCTAACCCTAACCCTAGCCCGAACCCTAACCCTAACCCTTCCCCGAAGCCTGACCCTCACCCGTCCCTTAATCCTAACCCGTACGCTAACACTAACCCGCGCCCTCACACGCACGCTCCCCCTAAAGCGTTGCCTTACCCTCACCTGGACCCTAAACCGTCCCCGTCCCCTAAACCTAACCCTAGCCCGAACCCTAACCCTAACCCTTCCCCGAAGCCTGACCCTCACCCGTCCCCTAATCCTAACCGGTACGCTAACACTAACCCACGCCTTCACACGCACGCTCCCCCTAAAGCGTTGCCGTACCCTCACCTGGACCCTGAACCGTCCCCGTCCCCTAACCTTAACCCTAGCCCGAACCCTAACCCTAACCCTTCCCCAAAGCCTGACCCTCACCCGTCCCCTAATCCTATCCTGTACGCTAACACTAAACCGCGCCCTCACATGCACACTCCCCCTAAAGCGTTGCCGTACACTACCTGGACCCTAAACCGTCCCCGTCCCCTAACCCTAACCCTAGCCTGAACCCTAATCCTAACCCTTCCCCGAAGCCTGTCCCTCACCCGTCCACTAATCCTAACCCGTACGCTAACACTACCCCGCGCCCTCAAACGCACGCTCCCTCTAAAGCGTTGCCGTACCCTCACCTGGACCCTAAACCGTCCCCGTCCCCTAACCCTAACCCTAGCCCGAACCTTAACCCTAACCCTTCCCCGAAGCCTGACCCTAACCCGTCCCCTATTCCTAACCCGTACGCTAACACTAACCCACGCCCTCACACGCACGCTCCCCCTAAAGCGTTGCCGTACCTTCACCTGGACCCTAAACCGTCCCCGTCCCCTAACCCTAACCCTAGCCCGAACCCTAACCCTAACCCTTCCCCGAAGCCTGACCCTCACCCGTCCCCTAATCCTAACCCATACGCTAACACTAACCCGCGCCCTCACACGCACGCTCCCCCTAAAGCGTTGCCGTACCCTCACCTGGACCCTAAACCGTCCCCGTCCCCTAACTCTAACCCTAGCCCGAACCCTAACCCTAACCCTTCCCCGAAGCCTGACCCTCACCCGTCCCCTAATCCTAACCCGTACGCTAACACTAACCCGCACCCTCACCCGCACGCACCCCCTAAAGCGTTGCCGTACCCTCACCTGGACGCTAAACCGTCCCCGTCCCCTAACCCTAACCCTAGCCCGAAACCTAACCATTCCCCGAAGCCTGACACTCACCCGTCCCCTAATCCTAACACGTACGATAACACTAACCCGCGCCCTCACTCGCACACTCCCCCTAAAGCGTTGCCGTACACTCACCTGGACCCTAAACCGTCCCCGTCCCCTAACCCTAACCCTAGCCCGAACCATAACCCTAACCCTTCCCCGAAGCCTGACCCTCACCCGTCCCCTAATCCTAACCCGTACGCTAACACTAACCTTCGCCCTCACACGCACGCTCCCCCTAAAGCGTTGCCGTACCCTCACCTGGACCCTAAACCGTCCCCGTCACCTAACCCTAACCCTAGCCCGAACCCTAACCCTAACCCTTCCCCGAAGCCTGACCCTCAGACGTCCCCTAATCCTAACCCGTACGCTAACACTAACCCGCGCGTTCACACGCACGCTCCCCCTAAAGTGTTGCCGTACCCTCACCTGGACCCTAAATCGTCCCCATCCCCTAACCCTAACCCTAGCCCGAACCCTAACCCTAACCCTTCCCCGAAGCCTGACCCTCACCCGTCCCCTAATCCTAACCCGTACGCTAACACTAACCCGCGCCCTCACACGCACGCTCACCCTAAAGCGTTGCCGTACCCTCACCTGGACCCTAAACCGTCCCCGTCCCCTAACCCTAACCCTAGCCCGAACCCTAACCCTAACCCTTCCCCGAAGCCTGACCCTCACCCGTTCCCTAATCCTAACCCGTACGCTAACACTAACCCGCGCCCTCACATGCACGCTCCCCCTAAAGCGTTGCCGTACCCTCACCTGGACCATGAAACGTCCCCGTCCCCTAACCCTAACCCTAGCCCGAACCCTAACCCTAACCCTTCCCCGAAGCCTGACCCTAACCCGTCCCCTAATCCTAACCCGTACGCTAACACTAACCCGCGCCCTCACTCGCACGCTCCCCTTAAAGCCTTGCCGTACCCTCACCTGGACCCTAAACCGTCCCCGTCCCCTAACCCTAACCCTAGCCCAAACCCTAACCCTTCCCCGAAACCTGACCCTCACCCGTCCCCTAATCCTAACCCGTACACTAACACTAACCCGCGCCCTCACACGCACGCTCCCCCTAAAGCATTGCCGTACCCTCACGTGGAACCTAAACCGTCCCCGTCCCCTAACCCTAACCCTAGCCCGAACCCTAACCCTAACCCTTCCCCGAAGCCTGACCCTCACCCGTCCCCTAATCCTAACCCGTACACTAACACTAACCCGCGCCCTCACACGCACGCTCCCCCTAAAGCGTTGCCGTACCCTCACCTGGACCCTAAACCGTCCCCGTCCCCTAACCCTAACCCTAGCCCGAACCCTAACCCTAACCCTTCCCCGAAGCCTGACCCTCACCCGTCCCCTAATCCTAACCCGTACGCTAACACTAACCCGCGCCCTCACACGCACGCTCCCCCTAAAGCGTTGCCGTACCCTCACCTGGACCCTAAACCGTCCTCTAACCCTAACCCTAACCCTAGCCCAAACCCTAACCCTTCCCCGAAGCCTGACCCTCACCCGTCCCCTAATCCTAACCCGTACGCTAACACTAACCCGCGCCCTCACACGCACGCTCCCCCTAAAGCGTTGCCGTACCCTCACCTGGACCCTAAACCGTCCCTGTCCCCTAACCCTAACCCTAGCCCGAAACCTAACCCTAACCCTTCCCCGAAGCCTGACCCTCACCCGTCCCCTAATCCTAACCCGTACGCGAAGACTAACCCACGCCCTCACACGCACGCTCCCCCTAAAGCTTTGCCGTACCCTCACCTGGACCCTAAACCGTCACCGTCCCCTAACCCTAACCCTAGTCCGAACCCTTACCCTAACCCGAACCCTTACCCTAACCCTTCCCCGAAGCCTGACACTCACCCGTCCCCTAATCCTAACCCGTACGCTAACACTAACTCGCGCCCTCACACGCACCCTACCCCTAAAGCGTTGCCGTACCCTCACCTGGACCCTAAACCGTCCCCGTCCCCTAACCCTAACCCTAGCCCGAACCCTAACCCTAACCCTTCCCCGAAGCCTGACCCTCACCCGTCCCCTAATCCTAACCCGTACGCGAAGACTAACCCGTGCCCTCACACGCACGCTCCCCCTAAAGCGTTGCCGTACCCTCACCTGGACCCTAAACCATCCCCGTCCCCTAACCCTAACCCTAGCCCGAACCCTAACCCTAACCCTTCCCCGAAGCCTGACCCTCACCCGTCCCCTAATCCGAACCCGTACGCTAACACTAACCCGCGCCCTCACACGCACGCTCCCCCTAAAGCGTTGCCGTACCCTCACCTGGACCCTAAACCGTCCCCGTCCCCTAACCCTAACCCTAGCCCGAACCCTAACCCTAACCCTTCCCCGAAGCCTGACCCTCACCCGGCCCCTAATCCTAACCCGTACGCTAACACTAACCCGCGCCCTCACACGCACGCTCCCCCTAAAGCGTTGCCGTACCCTCACCTGGACCCTAAACCGTCCCCGTCACCTAACCCTAACCCTAGCCCGAACCCTAACCCTAACCCTTCCCGAAGCCTGACCCTCACCCGTCCCCTAATCCTAACCCGTACGCTAACACTAACCTGCGCCCTCACACGCACGCTCCCCCTAAAGCGTTGCCGTACCCTCACCTGGACCCTAAACCGTCCCCGTCCCCTAACCCTAACCCTAGCCCGAACCCTAACCCTAACCCTTCCCCGAAGCCTGACCCTCACCCGGCCCCTAATCCTAACCCGTACGCTAACACTAACCCGCGCCCTCACACGCACGCTCCCCCTAAAGCGTTGCCGTACCCTCACCTGGACCCTAAACCGTCCCCGTCCCCTAACCCTAACCCTAGCCCGAACCCTAACCCTAACCCTTCCCGAAGCCTGACCCTCACCCGTCCCCTAATCCTAACCCGTACGCTAACACTAACCCGCGCCCTCACACGCACGCTCCCCCTAAAGCGTTGCCGTACCCTCACCTGGACCCTAAACCGTCCCCGTCCCCTAACCCTAACCCTAGCCCGAACCCTAACCCTAACCCTTCCCCGAAGCCTGACCCTCACCCGTCCCCTAATCCTAACCCGTACGCTAACACTAACCCGCGCCCTCACACGCACGCTCCCCCTAAAGCGTTGCCGTACCCTCACCTGGACCCTAAACCGTCCCCGTCCCCTAACCCTAACCCTAGCCCGAACCCTAACCCTAACCCTTCCCCGAAGCCTGACCCTCACCCGTCCCCTAATCCTAACCCGTACGCTACCACTAACCCACGCCCTCACACGCACGCTCCCCCTAAAGCGTTGCCGTACCCTCACCTGGACCCTAAACCGTCCCCGTCCCCTAACCCTAACCCTAGCCCGAACCCTAACCCTAACCCTTCCCCGAAGCCTGACCCTCACCCGTCCCCTAATCCTAACCCGTACGCTAACACTAACCCGTGCCCTCACACGCACGCTCCCCCTAAAGCGTTGCCGTACCCTCACCTGGACCCTAAACCGTCCCCGTCCCCTACCCCTAACCCTAGCCCGAACCCTAACCCTAACCCTTCCCCGAAGCCTGACCCTCACCCGTCCCCTAATCCTAACCCGTACGCTAACACTAACCCGTGCCCTCACACGCACGCTCCCCCTAAAGCGTTGCCGTACCCTCACCTGGACCCTAAACCGTCCCCGTCCCGTAACCCTAACCCTAGCCCGAACCCTAACCCTTCCCCGAAGCCTGACCCTCACCCGTCCCCTAATCCTAACCCGTACGATAACACTAACCCGCGCCCTCACTCGCACACTCACCCTAAAGCGTTGCCGTACCCTCACCTGGACCCTATACCGTCCCCGTCCCCTAACCCTAACCCTATCCCAAACCCTAACCCTAACCCTTCCCCGAAGCCTGACCCTCACCCGTCCCCTAATCCTAACCCGTACGCTAACACTAACCCACGCCCTCACACGCACGCTCCCCCTAAAGCGTTGCCGTACACTCACCTGGACCCTAAACCGTCCCCGTCCCCTAACCCTAACCCTAGCCCGAACCCTAACCCTAACCCTTCCCCGAAGCCTGACCCTCACCCGTCCCCTAATCCTAACCCGTACGCTAACACTAACCCGCGCCCTCACACGCACGCTCCCCCTAAAGCGTTGCCTTACACTCACCTGGACCCTAAACCGTCCCCGTCCCCTAACACTAACCCTAGCCCGAACCCTAACCCTAACCCTTCCCCGAAGCCTTACCCTCACCCGTCCCCTAATCCTAACCCGTACGCTAACACTAACCCACGCCCTCACACGCACGCTCCCCCTAAAGCGTTGCCGTACCCTCACCTGGACCCTAAACCGTCCCCGTCCCCTAACCCTAACCCTAGCCCGAACCCTAACCCTAACCCTTCCCCGAAGCCTGACCCTCACCCGTCCCCTAATCCTAACCCGTACGCTAACACTAACCCGCGCCCTCACACGCTCGCTCCCCCTAAAGCGTTGCCGTACCCTCACCTGGACCCTAAACCGTCCCCGTCCCCTAACCCTAACCCTAGCCCGAACCCTAACCCTAACCCTTCCCCGAAGCCTGACCCTCACCCGTCCCCTAATCCTAAACCGTACGCTAACACTAACCCGCGCCCTCACACGCACGCTCCCCCTAAAGCGTTGCCGTACCCTCACCTGGACCCTAAACCGTCCCCGTCCCCTAACCCTAACCCTAGCCCGAACCCTAACCCTAACCCTTCCCCGAAGCCTGACCCTCACCCGTCCCCTAATCCTAACCCGTACGCTAACACTAACCCGCGCCCTCACACGCACGCTCCCCCTAAAGCGTTGCCGTACCCTCACCTGGACGCTAAACCGTCCCCGTCCCCTAACCCTAACCCTAGCCCGAACCCTAACCCTAACCCTTCCCCGAAGCCTGACCCTCACCCGTCCCCTAATCCTAACCCGTACGCTAACACTAACCCGCGCCCTCACACGCACGCTCCCCCTAAAGCGTTGCCGTACCCTCACCTGGACCCTAAACCGTCCCCGTCCCCTAACCCTAACCCTAGCCCGAACCTTAACCCTAACCCTTCCCCGAAGCCTGACCCTCACCCGGCCCCTATTCCTAACCCGTACGCTAACACTAACCCACGCCCTCACTCGCACGCTCCTCCTAAAGCGTTGCCGTACCCTCACCTGGACCCTATAACGTCCCCATCCCCTAACCCTAACCCTAGCCCGAACCCTAACCCTAACCCTTCCCCGAAGCCTGACCCTCACCCGTCCCCTAATCCTAACCCGTACGCTAACACTAACCCGCACCCTCACCCGCACGCACCCCCTAAAGCGTTGCCGTACCCTCACCTGGACGCTAAACCGTCCCCGTCCCCTAACCCTAACCCTAGCCCGAAACCTAACCATTCCCCGAAGCCTGACCCTCACCCGTCCCCTAATCCTAACACGTACGATAACACTAACCCGCGCCCTCACTCGCACACTCCCCCTAAAGCATTGCCGTACACTCACCTGGACCCTAAACCGTCCCCGTCCCCTAACCCTAACCCTAGCCCGAAACCTAACCCTAACCCTTCCCCGAAGCCTGACCCTCACCCGTCCCCTAATCCTAACCCGTACGCGAAGACTAACCCACGCCCTCACACGCACGCTCCCCCTAAAGCTTTGCCGTACCCTCACCTGGACCCTAAACCGTCACCGTCCCCTAACCCTAACCCTAGCCCGAACCCTTACCCTAACCCTTCCCCGAAGCCTGACACTCACCCGTCCCCTAATCCTAACCCGTACGCTAACACTAACTCGCGCCCTCACTCGCACCCTACCCCTAAAGCGTTGCCGTACCCTCACCTGGACGCTAAACCGTCCCCGTCCCCTAACCCTAACCCTAGCCCGAACCCTAACCCTAACCCTTCCCCGAAGCCTGACCCTCACCCGTCCCCTAATCCTAACCCGTACGCGAAGACTAAGCCGTGCCCTCACACGCACGCTCCCCCTAAAGCGTTGCCGTACCCTCACCTGGACCCTAAACCATCCCCGTCCCCTAACCCTAACCCTAGCCCGAACCCTAACCCTAACCCTTCCCCGAAGCCTGACCCTCACCCGTCCCCTAATCCGAACCCGTACGCTAACACTAACCCGCGCCCTCACACGCACGCTCCCCCTAAAGCGTTGCCGTACCCTCACCTGGACCCTAAACCGTCCCCGTCCCCTAACCCTAACCCTAGCCCGAACCCTAACCCTAACCCTTCCCCGAAGCCTGACCCTCACCCGGCCCCTAATCCTAACCCGTACGCTAACACTAACCCGCGCCCTCACACGCACGCTCCCCCTAAAGCGTTGCCGTACCCTCACCTGGACCCTAAACCGTCCCCGTCCCCTAACCCTAACCCTAGCCCGAACCCTAACCCTAACCCTTCCCGAAGCCTGACCCTCACCCGTCCCCTAATCCTAACCCGTACGCTAACACTAACCCGCGCCCTCACACGCACGCTCCCCCTAAAGCGTTGCCGTACCCTCACCTGGACCCTAAACCGTCCCCGTCCCCTAACCCTAACCCTAGCCCGAACCCTAACCCTAACCCTTCCCGAAGCCTGACCCTCAACCGTCCCCTAATCCTAACCCGTACGCTAACACTAACCCGCGCCCTCACACGCACGCTCCCCCTAAAGCGTTGCCGTACCCTCACCTGGACCCTAAACCGTCCCCGTCCCCTAACCCTAACCCTAGCCCGAACCCTAACCCTAACCCTTCCCCGAAGCCTGACCCTCACCCGTCCCCTAATCCTAACCCGTACGCTAACACTAACCCACGCCCTCACACGCACGCTCCCCCTAAAGCGTTGCCGTACCCTCACCTGGACCCTAAACCGTCCCCGTCCCCTAACCCTAACCCTAGCCCGAACCCTAACCCTAACCCTTCCCCGAAGCCTGACCCTCACCCGTCCCCTAATCCTAACCCGTACGCTACCACTAACCCACGCCCTCACACGCACGCTCCCCCTAAAGCGTTGCCGTACCCTCACCTGGACCCTAAACCGTCCCCGTCCCCTAACCCTAACCCTAGCCGGAACCCTAACCCTAACCCTTCCCCGAAGCCTGACCCTCACCCGTCCCCTAATCCTAACCCGTACGCTAACACTAACCCGTGCCCTCACACGCACGCTCCCCCTAAAGCGTTGCCGTACCCTCACCTGGACCCTAAACCGTCCCCGTCCCCTAACCCTAACCCTAGCCCGAACACTAACCCTAACCCTTCCCCGAAGCCTGACCCTCACCCGTCCCCTAATCCTAACCCGTAAGCTAACACTAACCCGTGCCCTCACACGCACGCTCCCCCTAAAGCGTTGCCGTACCCTCACCTGGACCCTAAACCGTCACCGTCCCCTAACCCTAACCCTAGCCCGAACCCTAACCCTTCCCCGAAGCCTGACCCTCACCCGTCCCCTAATCCTAACCCGTACGATAACACTAACCCGCGCCCTCACTCGCACACTCACCCTAAAGCGTTGCCGTACCCTCACCTGGACCCTATACCGTCCCCGTCCCCTAACCCTAACCCTAGCCCGAACCCTAACCCTAACCCTTCCCCGAAGCCTGACCCTCACCCGTCCCCTAATCCTAACCCGTACGCTAACACTAACCCACGCCCTCACACGCACGCTCCCCCTAAAGCGTTGCCGTACACTCACCTGGACCCTAAACCGTCCCCGTCCCCTAACCCTAACCCTAGCCCGAACCCTAACCCTAACCCTTCCCCGAAGCCTGACCCTCACCCGTCCCCTAATCCTAACCCGTACGCTAACACTAACCCGCGCCCTCACACGCACGCTCCCCCTAAAGCGTTGCCTTACACTCACCTGGACCCTAAACCGTCCCCGTCCCCTAACACTAACCCTAGCCCGAACCCTAACCCTAACCCTTCCCCGAAGCCTTACCCTCACCCGTCCCCTAATCCTAACCCGTACGCTAACACTAACCCACGCCCTCACACGCACGCTCCCCCTAAAGCGTTGCCGTACCCTCACCTGGACCCTGAACCGTCCCCGTCCCCTAACCCTAACCCTAGCCCGAACCCTAACGCTAACCCTTCCCCGAAGCCTGACCCTCACCCGTCCCCTAATCCTATCCTGTACGCTAACACTAAACCGCGCCCTCACATGCACACTCCCCCTAAAGCGTTGCCGTACTCTCACCTGGACCCTAAACCGTCCCCGTCCCCTAACCCTAACCCTAGCCTGAACCCTAATCCTAACCCTTCCCCGAAGCCTGTCCCTCACCCGTCCACTAATCCTAACCCGTACGCTAACACTACCCCGCGCCCTCAAACGCACGCTCCCTCTAAAGCGTTGCCGTACCCTCACCTGGACCCTAATCCGTCCCCGTCCACTAACCCTAACCCTAGCCCGAACCCTAACCCTTCCCCGAAACCTGACCCTCACCCGTCCCCTAATCCTAACCCGTACGCTAACACTAACCCGCGTCCTCACACGCACGCTCCCCCTAAAGCATTGCCGTACCCTCACCTGGACCCTAAACCGTCCCCGTCCCCTAACCCTAACCCTAGCCCGAACCCTAACCCTAACCCTTCCCCGAAGCCTGACCCTCACCCGTCCCCTAATCCTAACCCGTACGCTAACACTAACCCGCGCCCTCACACGCACGCTCCCCCTAAAGCGTTGCCGTACCCTCACCTGGACCCTAAACCGTCCCCGTCCCCTAACCCTAACCCTAGCCCGAACCTTAACCCTAACCCTTCCCCGAAGCCTGACCCTCACCCGTCCCCTATTCCTAACCCGTACGCTAACACTAACCCACGCCCTCACTCGCACGCTCCTCCTAAAGCGTTGCCGTACCCTCACCTGGACCCTATACCGTCCCCATCCCCTAACCCTAACCCTAGCCCGAACCCTAACCCTAACCCTTCCCCGAAGCCTGACCCTCACCCGTCCCCTAATCCTAACCCGTACGCTAACACTAACCCGCACCCTCACCCGCACGCACCCCCTAAAGCGTTGCCGTACCCTCACCTGGACGCTAAACCGTCCCCGTCCCCTAACCCTAACCCTAGCCCGAAACCTAACCATTCCCCGAAGCCTGACTCTCACCCGTCCCCTAATCCTAACACGTACGATAACACTAACCCGCGCCCTCACTCGCACACTCCCCCTAAAGCGTTGCCGTACACTCACCTGGACCCTAAACCGTCCCCGTCCCCTAACCCTAACCCTAGCCCGAACCCTAACCCTAACCCTTCCCCGAAGCCTGACCCTCACCCGTCCCTTAATCCTAACCCGTACGCTAACACTAACCCGCGCCCTCACACGCACGCTCCCCCTAAAGCGTTGCCTTACCCTCACCTGGACCCTAAACCGTCCCCGTCCCCTAAACCTAACCCTAGCCCGAACCCTAACCCTAACCCTTCCCCGAAGCCTGACCCTCACCCGTCCCCTAATCCTAACCGGTACGCTAACACTAACCCACGCCCTCACACGCACGCTCCCCCTAAAGCGTTGCCGTACCCTCACCTGGACCCTGAACCGTCCCCGTCCCCTAACCTTAACCCTAGCCCGAACCCTAACCCTAACCCTTCCCCAAAGCCTGACCCTCACCCGTCCCCTAATCCTATCCTGTACGGTAACACTAAACCGCGCCCTCACATGCACACTCCCCCTAAAGCGTTGCCGTACACTACCTGGACCCTAAACCGTCCCCGTCCCCTAACCCTATCCCTAGCCTGAACCCTAATCCTAACCCTTCCCCGAAGCCTGTCCCTCACCCGTCCACTAATCCTAACCCGTACGCTAACACTACCCCGCGCCCTCAAACGCACGCTCCCTCTAAAGCGTTGCCGTACCCTCACCTGGACCCTAATCCGTCCCCGTCCACTAACCCTAACCCTAGCCCGAACCCTAAACCTTCCCCGAAACCTGACCCTCACCCGTCCCCTAATCCTAACCCGTACGCTAACACTAACCCGCGTCCTCACACGCACGCTCCCCCTAAAGCATTGCCGTACCCTCACCTGGACCCTAAACCGTCCCCGTCCCCTAACCCTAACCCTAGCCCGAACCCTAACCCTACCCCTTCCCCGAAGCCTGACCCTCACCCGTCCCCTAATCCTAACCCGTACGCTAACACTAACCCGCGCCCTCACACGCACGCTCCCCCTAAAGCGTTGCCGTACCCTCACCTGGACCCTAAACCGTCCCCGTCCCCTAACCCTAACCCTAGCCCGAACCTTAACCCTAACCCTTCCCCGAAGCCTGACCCTCACCCGTCCCCTATTCCTAACCCGTACGCTAACACTAACCCACGCCCTCACACGCACGCTCCCCCTAAAGCGTTGCCGTACCCTCACCTGGACCCTAAACCGTCCCCGTCCCCTAACCCTAACCCTAGCCCGAACCCTAACCCTAACCCTTCCCCGAAGCCTGACCCTCACCCGTCCCCTAATCCTAACCCATACACTAACACTAACTCGCGCCCTCACACGCACGCTCCCCCTAAAGCGTTGCCGTACCCTCACCTGGACCCTAAACCGTCCCCGTCCCCTAACTCTAACCCTAGCCCGAACCCTAACCCTAACCCTTCCCCGAAGCCTGACCCTCACCCGTCCCCTAATCCTAACCCGTACGCTAACACTAACCCGCACCCTCACCCGCACGCACCCCCTAAAGCGTTGCCGTACCCTCACCTGGACGCTAAACCGTCCCCGTCCCCTAACCCTAACCCTAGCCCGAAACCTAACCATTCCCCGAAGCCTGACACTCACCCGTCCCCTAATCCTAACACGTACGCTAACACTAACCCGCGCCCTCACTCGCACACTCCCCCTAAAGCGTTGCCGTACACTCACCTGGACCCTAAACCGTCCCCGTCCCCTAACCCTAACCCTAGCCCGAACCCTAACCCTAACACTTCCCCGAAGCCTGACCCTCACCCGTCCCCTAATCCTAACCCTTACGCTAACACTAACCCGCGCCCTCACTCGCACACTCCCCCTGAAGCGTTGCCGTACACTCACCTGGAGCCTAAACCGTCCCGGTCCCCTAACCCTAACCCTAGCCCGAACCCTAACCCTAACCCTTCCCCGAAGCCTGACCCTCACCCGTCCCCTAATCCTAACCCGTACGCTAACACTAACCCGCGCCCTCACACGCACGCTCACCCTAAAGCGTTGCCGTACCCTCACCTGAACCCTAAACCGTCCCCGTCCCCTAACCCTAACCCTAGCCCGAACCCTAACCCTAACCCTTCCCCGAAGCCTGACACTCACCCATTCCCTAATCCTATCCCGTACGCTAACACTAACCCGCGCCCTCACATGCACGCTCCCCCTAAAGCGTTGCCGTACCCTCACCTGGACCATGAAACGTCCCCGTCCCCTAACCCTAACCCTAGCCCGAACCCTAACCCTAACCCTTCCCCGAAGCCTGACCCTAACCCGTCCCCTAATCCTAACCCGTACGCTAACACTAACCCACGCCCTCACACGCACGCTCCCCTTAAAGCCTTGCCGTACCCTCACCTGGACCCTAAACCGTCCCCGTCCCCTAACCCTAACCCTAGACCAAACCCTAACCCTTCCCCGAAACCTGACCCTCACCCGTCCCCTAATCCTAACCCGTACGCTAACACTAACCCGCGCCCTCACACGCACGCTCCCCCTAAAGCATTGCCGTACCCTCACGTGGAATCTAAACCGTCCCCGTCCCCTAACCCTAACCCTAGCCCGAACCCTAACCCTAACCCTTCCCCGAAGCCTGACCCTCACCCGTCCCCTAATCCTAACCCGTACGCTAACACTAACCCGTGCCCTCTCACGCACGCTCCCCCTAAAGCGTTGCCGTGCCCTCACCTGGACCCTAAACCGTCCCCGTCCCCTAACCCTAACCCTAGCCCGAACCCTAACCCTAACCCTTCCCCGAAGCCTGACACTCACCCGTTCCCTAATCCTATCCCGTACGCTAACACTAACCCGCGCCCTCACATGCACGCTCCCCCTAAAGCGTTGCCGTACCCTCACCTGGACCATGAAACGTCCCCGTCCCCTAACCCTAACCCTAGCCCGAACCCTAACCCTAACCCTTCCCCAAAGCCTGACCCTAACCCGTCCCCTAATCCTAACCCGTACGCTAACACTAACCCACGCCCTCACACGCACGCTCCCCTTAAAGCCTTGCCGTACCCTCACCTGGACCCTAAACCGTCCCCGTCCCCTAACCCTAACCCTAGACCAAACCCTAACCCTTCCCCGAAACCTGACCCTCACCCGTCCCCTAATCCTAACCCGTACGCTAACACTAACCCGCGCCCTCACACGCACGCTCCCCCTAAAGCATTGCCGTACCCTCACGTGGAATCTAAACCGTCCCCGTCCCCTAACCCTAACCCTAGCCCGAACCCTAACCCTAACCCTTCCCCGAAGCCTGACCCTCACCCGTCCCCTAATCCTAACCCGTACGCTAACACTAACCCGTGCCCTCACACGCACGCTCCCCCTAAAGCGTTGCCGTACCCTCACCTGGACCCTAAACCGTCCCCGTCCCCTAACCCTAACCCTAGCCCGAACCCTAACCATTCCCCGAAGCCTGACCCTCACCCGTCCCCTAATCCTAACCCGTACGATAACACTAACCCGCGCCCTCACTCGCACACTCCCCCTAAAGCGTTGCCGTACACTCACCTGGACCCTAAACCGTCCCCGTCCCCTAACCCTAACCCTAGCCGGAACCCTAACCCTAACCCTTCCCCGAAGCCTGACCCTCACCCGTCCCCTAATCCTAACCGGTACGCTAACACTAACCCACGCCCTCACACGCACGCTCCCCCTAAAGCGTTGCCGTACCCTCACCTGGACCCTGAACAGTCCCCGTCCCCTAACCTTAACCCTAGCCCGAACCCTAACCCTAACCCTTCCCCAAAGCCTGACCCTCACCCGTCCCCTAATCCTATCCTGTACGCTAACACTAAACCGCGCCCTCACATGCACACTCCCCCTAAAGCGTTGCCGTACACTACCTGGACCCTAAACCGTCCCCGTCCCCTAACCCTAACCCTAGCCTGAACCCTAATCCTAACCCTTCCCCGAAGCCTGTCCCTCACCCGTCCACTAATCCTAACCCGTACGCTAACACTACCCCGCGCCCTCAAACGCACGCTCCCTCTAAAGCGTTGCCGTACCCTCACCTGGACCCTAATCCGTCCCCGTCCACTAACCCTAACCCTAGCCCGAACCCTAAACCTTCCCCGAAACCTGACCCTCACCCGTCCCCTAATCCTAACCCGTACGCTAACACTAACCCGCGTCCTCACACGCACGCTCCCCCTAAAGCATTGCCGTACCCTCACCTGGACCCTAAACCGTCCCCGTCCCCTAACCCTAACCCTAGCCCGAACCCTAACCCTAACACTTCCCCGAAGCCTGACCCTCACCCGTCCCCTAATCCTAACCCGTACGCTAACACTAACCCGCGCCCTCACACGCACGCTCCCCCTAAAGCGTTGCCGTTCCCTCACCTGGACCCTAAACCGTCCCCGTCCCCTAACCCTAACCCTAGCCCGAACCTTAACCCTAACCCTTCCCCGAAGCCTGACCCTAACCCGTCCCCTATTCCTAACCCGTACGCTAACACTAACCCACGCCCTCACACGCACGCTCCCCCTAAAGCGTTGCCGTACCCTCACCTGGACCCTAAACCGTCCCCGTCCCCTAACCCTAACCCTAGCCCGAACCCTAACCCTAACCCTTCCCCGAAGCCTGACCCTCACCCGTCCCCTAATCCTAACCCATACGCTAACACTAACCCGCGCCCTCACACGCACGCTCCCCCTAAAGCGTTGCCGTACCCTCACCTGGACCCTAAACCGTCCCCGTCCCCTAACTCTAACCCTAGCCCGAACCCTAACCCTAACCCTTCCCCGAAGCCTGACCCTCACCCGTCCCCTAATCCTAACCCGTACGCTAACACTAACCCGCACCCTCACCCGCACGTACCCCCTAAAGCGTTGCCGTACCCTCACCTGGACGCTAAACCGTCCCCGTCCCCTAACCCTAACCCTAGCCCGAAACCTAACCATTCCCCGAAGCCTGACACTCACCCGTCCCCTAATCCTAACACGTACGATAACACTAACCCGCGCCCTCACTCGCACACTCCCCCTAAAGCGTTGCCGTACACTCACCTGGACCCTAAACCGTCCCCGTCCCCTAACCCTAACCCTAGCCCGAACCCTAACCCTAACACTTCCCCGAAGCCTGACCCTCACCCGTCCCCTAATCCTAACCCGTACGCTAACACTAACCCGCGCCCTCACTCGCACACTCCCCCTGAAGCGTTGCCGTACACTCACCTGGAGCCTAAACCGTCCCCGTCCCCTAACCCTAACCCTAGCCCGAACCCTAACCCTAACCCTTCCCCGAAGCCTGACCCTCACCCGTCCCCTAATCCTAACCCGTACGCTAACACTAACCCGCGCCCTCACACGCACGCTCCCCCTAAAGCGTTGCCGTACCCTCACCTGGACCCTGAACCGTCCCCGTCCCCTAACTCTAACCCTAGCCCGAACCCTAACCCTAACCCTTCCCCGAAGCCTGACCCTCACCCGTCCCCTAATCCTAACCCGTACGCTAACACTAACCCGCGGCCTCACACGCACGCTCGCCCTAAAGCGTTGCCGTACCCTCACCTGGACCCTAAACCGTCCCCGTCCCCTAACCCTAACCCTAGCCCGAACCCTAACCCTAACCCTTCCCCGAAGCCTGACCCTCACCTGTCCCCTAATCCTAACCCGTACGCTAACAGTAAACGGCACCCTCACACGCACGCTCCCCCTAAAGCGTTGCCGTACCCTCACCTGGACGCTAAACCGTCCCCGTCCCCTAACCCTAACCCTATCCCGAAACCTAACCATTCCCCGAAGCCTGACCCTCACCCGTCCCCTAATCCTAACCCGTACGATAACACTAACCCGCGCCCTCACTCGCACACTCCCCCTAAAGCGTTGCCGTACACTCACCTGGACCCTAAACCGTCCCCGTCCCCTAACCCTAACCCTAGCCCGAACCATAACCCTAACCCTTCCCCGAAGCCTGACCCTCACCCGTCCCCTAATCCTAACCCGTACGCTAACACTAACCCGCGCCCTCACACGCACGCTCCCCCTAAAGCGTTGCCGTACCCTCACCTGGACCCTAAACCGTCCCCGTCCCCTAACCCTAACCCTAGCCCGAACCCTAACCCTAACCCTTCCCCGAAGCCTGACCCTCACACGTCCCCTAATCCTAACCCGTACGCTAACACTAACCCGCGCCTTCACACGCACGCTCCCCCTAAAGTGTTGCCGTACCCTCACCTGGACCCTAAACCGTCCCCGTCCCCTAACCCTAACCCTAGCCCGAACCCTAACCCTAACCCTTCCCCGAAGCCTGACCCTCACCCGTCCCCTAATCCTAACCCGTACGCTAACACTAACCCGCGCCCTCACACGCACGCTCACCCTAAAGCGTTGCCGTACCCTCACCTGGACCCTAAACCGTCCCCGTCCCCTAACCCTAACCCTAGCCCGAACCCTAACCCTAACCCTTCCCCGAAGCCTGACCCTCACCCGTTCCCTAATCCTAACCCGTACGCTAACACTAACCCGCGCCCTCACATGCACGCTCCCCCTAAAGCGTTGCCGTACCCTCACCTGGACCATGAAACGTCCCCGTCCCCTAACCCTAACCCTAGCCCGAACCCTAACCCTAAACCTTCCCCGAAGCCTGACCCTAACCCGTCCCCTAATCCTAACCCGTACGCTAACACTAACCCGCGCCCTCACTCGCACGCTCCCCTTAAAGCCTTGCCGTACCCTCACCTGGACCCTAAACCGTCCCCGTCCCCTAACCCTAACCCTAGCCCAAACCCTAACCCTTCCCCGAAACCTGACCCTCACCCGTCCCCTAATCCTAACCCGTACGCTAACACTAACCCGCGCCCTCACACGCACGCTCCCCCTAAAGCATTGCCGTACCCTCACGTGGAACCTAAACCGTCCCCGTCCCCTAACCCTAACCCTAGCCCGAACCCTAACCCTAACCCTTCCCCGAAGCCTGACCCTCACCCGTCCCCTAATCCTAACCCGTACGCTAACACTAACCCGCGCCCTCACACGCACGCTCCCCCTAAAGCGTTGCCGTACCCTCACCTGGACCCTAAACCGTCCCCGTCCCCTAACCCTAACCCTAGCCCGAACCCTAACTCTAACCCTTCCCCGAAGCCTGACCCTCACCCGTCCCCTAATCATAACCCGTACGCTAACACTAACCCGTGCCCTCACACGCACGCTCCCCCTAAAGCGTTGCCGTACCCTCACCTGGACCCCAAACCGTCCCCGTCCCCTAACCCTAACCCTAGCCTGAACCCTAACCCTAACCCTTCCCCGAAGCCTGACCCTCACCCGTCCCCTAATCCTAACCCGTACGCTAACACTAACCCGCGCCCTCACACGCACGCTCCCCCTAAAGCGTTGCCGTACCCTCACCTGGACCCTAAACCGTCCCCGTCCCCTAACCCTAACCCTAGCCCGAACCCTAACCCTAACCCTTCCCCGAAGCCTGACCCTCACCCGTCCCCTAATCCTAACCCGTACGCTAACACTAACCCGCGCCCTCACACGCACGCTCCCCCTAAAGCGTTGCCGTACCCTCACCTGGACCCTAAACCGTCCTCTAACCCTAACCCTAACCCTAGCCCGAACCCTAACCCTTACCCGAAGCCTGACCCTCACCCGTCCCCTAATCCTAACCCGTACGCTAACACTAACCCGCGCCCTCACACGCACGCTCCCCCAAAAGCGTTGCCATACCCTCAACTGGACCCTAAACCGTCCCTGTCCCCTAACCCTAACCCTAGCCCGAAACCTAACCCTAACCCTTCCCCGAAGCCTGACCCTCACCCGTCCCCTAATCCTAACCCGTACGCGAAGACTAACCCGCGCCCTCACACGCACGCTCCCACTAAAGCTTTGCCGTACCCTCACCTGGACCCTAAACCGTCACCGTCCCCTAACCCTAACCCTAGCCCGAACCCTAACCCTAACCCTTCCCCGAAGCCTTTCACTCACCCGTCCCCTAATCCTAACCAATACGCTAACACTAACTCGCGCCCTCACACGCACCCTCCCCCTAAAGCATTGCCGTACCCTCACCTGGACCCTAAACCGTCCCCGTCCCCTAACCCTAACCCTAGCCCGAACCCTAACCCTAACCCTTCCCCGAAGCCTGACCCTCACCCGTCCCCTAATCCTAACCCGTACGCGAAGACTAACCCGTGCCCTCACACGCACGCTCCCCCTAAAGCGTTGCCGTACCCTCACCTGGACCCTAAACCATCCCCGTCCCCTAACCCTAACCCTAGCCCGAACCCTAACCCTAACCCTTCCCCGAAGCCTGACCCTCACCCGTCCCCTAATCCTAACCCGTACGCTAACACTAACCCGCGCCCTCACACGCACGCTCCCCCTAAAGCGTTGCCGTACCCTCACCTGGACCCTAAACCGTCCCCGTCCCCTAACCCTAACCCTAGCCCGAACCCTAACCCTAACCCTTCCCCGAAGCCTGACCCTCACCCGTCCCCTAATCCTAACCCGTACGCTAACACTAACCCGCGCCCTCACACGCACGCTCCCCCTAAAGCGTTGCCGTAACCTCACCTGGACCCTAAACCGTCCCCGTCCCCTAACCCTAACCCTAGCCCGAACCCTAACCCTAACCCTTCCCCGAAGCCTGACCCTCACCCGTCCCCTAATCCTAACCCGTACGCTAACACTAACCCGCGCCCTCACACGCACGCTCCCCCTAAAGCGTTGCCGTACCCTCACCTGGACCCTAAACCGTCCCCGTCCCCTAACCCTAACCCTAGCCCGAACCCTAACCCTAACCCTTCCCCGAAGCCTGACCCTCACCCGTCCCCTAATCCTAACCCGTACGCTAACACTAACCCGCGCCCTCACACGCACGCTCCCACTAAAGCGTTGCCGTACCCTCACCTGGACCCTAAACCGTCCCCGTCCCCTAACCCTAACCCTAGCCCGAACCCTAACCCTAACCCTTCCCCGAAGCCTGACCCTCACCCGTCCCCTAATCCTAACCCGTACGCTAACACTAACCCGCGCCCTCACACGCACGCTCCCCCTAAAGCGTTGCCGTACCCTCACCTGGACCCTAAACCGTCCCCGTCCCCTAACCCTAACCCTAGCCCGAACCCTAACCCTAACCCTTCCCCGAAGCCTGACCCTCACCCGTCCCTTAATCCTAACCCGTACGCTAACACTAACCCGCGCCCTCACACGCACGCTCACCCTAAAGCGTTGCCGTACCCTCACCTGAACCCTAAACCGTCCCCGTCCCCTAACCCTAACCCTAGCGCGAACCCTAACCCTAACCCTTCCCCGAAGCCTGACCCTCACCCGTTCCCTTATCCTAACCCGTACGCTAACACTAACCCGCGCCCTCACATGCACGCTCCCCCTAAAGCGTTGCCGTACCCTCACCTGGACCATGAAACGTCCCCGTCCCCTAACCCTAACCCTAGCCCGAACCCTAACCCTAACCCTTCCCCGAAGCCTGACCCTAACCCGTCCCCTAATCCTAACCCGTACGCTAACACTAACCCGCGCCCTCACACGCACGCTCCCCTTAAAGCCTTGCCGTACCATCACCTGGACCCTAAACCGTCCCCGTCCCCTAACCCTAACCCTAGCCCAAACCCTAACCCTTCCCCGAAACCTGACCCTCACCCGTCCCCTAATCCTAACCCGTACGCTAACACTAACCCGCGCCCTCACACGCACGCTCCCCCTAAAGCATTGCCGTACCCTCACGTGGAATCTAAACCGTCCCCGTCCCCTAACCCTAACCCTAGCCCGAACCCTAACCCTAACCCTTCCCCGAAGCCTGACCCTCACCCGTCCCCTAATCCTAACCCGTACGCTAACACTAACCCGTGCCCTCACACGCACGCTCCCCCTAAAGCGTTGCCGTACCCTCACCTGGACCCTAAACCGTCCCCGTCCCGTAACCCTAACCCTAGCCCGAACCCTAACCATTCCCCGAAGCCTGACCCTCACCCGTCCCCTAATCCTAACCCGTACGATAACACTAACCCGCGCCCTCACTCGCACACTCACCCTAAAGCGTTGCCGTACCCTCACCTGGACCCTATACCGTCCCCGTCCCCTAACCCTAACCCTATCCCGAACCCTAACCCTAACCCTTCCCCGAAGCCTGACCCTCACCCGTCCCCTAATCCTAACCCGTACACTAACACTAACCCACGCCCTCACACGCACGCTCCCCCTAAAGCGTTGCCGTACCCTCACCTGGACCCTGAACCATCCCCGTCCCCTAACCCTAACCCTAGCCCGAACCCTAACGCTAACCCTTCTCCGAAGCCTGACCCTCACCCGTCCCCTAATCCTATCCTGTACGCTAACACTAAACCGCGCCCTCACATGCACACTCCCCCTAAAGCGTTGACGTACTCTCACCTGGACCCTAAACCGTCCCCGTCCCCTAACCCTAACCCTAGCCTGAACCCTAATCCTAACCCTTCCCCGAAGCCTGTCCCTCACCCGTCCACTAATCCTAACCCGTACGCTAACACTACCCCGCACCCTCAAATGCACGCTCCCTCTAAAGCGTTGCCGTACCCTCACCTGGACCCTAATCCGTCCCCGTCCACTAACCCTAACCCTAGCCCGAACCCTAACACTTCCCCGAAACCTGACCCTCACCCGTCCCCTAATCCTAACCCGTACGCTAACACTAACCCGCGTCCTCACACGCACTCTCCCCCTAAAGCATTGCCGTACCCTCACCTGGACCCTAAACCGTCCCCGTCCCCTAACCCTAACCCTAGCCCGAACCCTAACCCTAACCCTTCCCCGAAGCCTGACCCTCACCCGTCCCCTAATCCTAACCCGTACGCTAACACTAACCCGCGCCCTCACACGCACGCTCCCCCTAAAGCGTTGCCGTACCCTCACCTGGACCCTAAACCGTCCCCGTCCCCTAACCCTAACCCTAGCCCGAACCTTAACCCTAACCCTTCCCCGAAGCCTGACCCTCACCCGTCCCCTATTCCTAACCCGTACGCTAACACTAACCCACGCCCTCACTCGCACGCTCCTCCTAAAGCGTTGCCGTACCCTCACCTGGACCCTATACCGTCCCCATCCCCTAACCCTAACCCTAGCCCGAACCCTAACCCTAACCCTTCCCCGAAGCCTGACCCTCACCCGTCCCCTAATCCTAACCCGTACGCTAACACTAACCCGCACCCTCACCTGCACGCACCCCCTAAAGCGTTGCCGTACCCTCACCTGGACGCTAAACCGTCCCCGTCCCCTAACCCTAACCCTAGCCCGAAACCTAACCATCCCCGAAGCCTGACCCTCACCCGTCCCCTAATCCTAACACGTACGATAACACTAACCCGCGCCCTCACTCGCACACTCCCCCTAAAGCGTTGCCGTACCCTCACCTGGACCCTAAACCGTCCCCGTCCCCTAACCCTAACCCTAGCCCGAACCCTAACCCTAACCCTTCCCCGAAGCCTGACCCTCACCCGTCCCTTAATCCTAACCCGTACGCTAACACTAACCCGCGCCCTCACACGCACGCTCCCCCTAAAGCGTTGCCTTACCCTCACCTGGACCCTAAACCGTCCCCGTCCCCTAAACCTAACCCTAGCCCGAACCCTAACCCTAACACTTCCCCGAAGCCTGACCCTCACCCGTCCCCTAATCCTAACCGGTACGCTAACACTAACCCACGCCCTCACACGCACGCTCCCCCTAAAGCGTTGCCGTACCCTCACCTGGACCCTGAACCGTCCCCGTCCCCTAACCTTAACCCTAGCCCGAACCCTAACCCTAACCCTTCCCCATAGCCTGACCCTCACCCGTCCCCTAATCCTATCCTGTACGCTAACACTAAACCGCGCCCTCACATGCACACTCCCCCTAAAGCGTTGCCGTACACTACCTGGACCCTAAACCGTCCCCGTCCCCTAACCCTAACCCTAGCCTGAACCCTAATCCTAACCCTTCCCCGAAGCCTGTCCCTCACCCGTCCACTAATCCTAACCCGTACGCTAACACTACCCCGCGCCCTCAAACGCACGCTCCCTCTAAAGCGTTGCCGTACCCTCACCTGGACCCTAATCCGTCCCCGTCCACTAACCCTAACCCTAGCCCGAACCCTAAACCTTCCCCGAAACCTGACCCTCACCCGTCCCCTAATCCTAACCCGTACGCTAACACTAACCCGCGTCCTCACACGCACGCTCCCCCTAAAGCATTGCCGTACCCTCACCTGGACCCTAAACCGTCCCCGTCCCCTAACCCTAACCCTAGCCCGAACCCTAACCCTACCCCTTCCCCGAAGCCTGACCCTCACCCGTCCCCTAATCCTAACCCGTACGCTAACACTAACCCGCGCCCTCACACGCACGCTCCCCCTAAAGCGTTGCCGTAACCTCACCTGGACCCTAAACCGTCCCCGTCCCCTAACCCTAACCCTAGCCCGAACCTTAACCCTAACCCTTCCCCGAAGCCTGACCCTAACCCGTCCCCTATTCCTAACCCGTACGCTAACACTAACCCACGCCCTCACACGCACGCTCCCCCTAAAGCGTTGCCGTACCCTCATCTGGACCCTAAACCGTCCCCGTCCCCTAACCTTAACCCTAGCCCGAACCCTAACCCTAAACCTTTCCCAAAGCCTGACCCTCACCCGTCCCCTAATCCTATCCTGTACGCTAACACTAAACCGCGCCCTCACATGCACACTCCCCCTAAAGCGTTGCCGTACACTACCTGGACCCTAAACCGTCCCCGTCCCCTAACCCTAACCCTAGCCTGAACCCTAATCCTAACCCTTCCCCGAAGCCTGTCCCTCACCGTCCACTAATCCTAACCCGTACGCTAACACTACCCCGCGCCCTCAAACGCACGCTCCCTCTAAAGCGTTGCCGTACCCTCACCTGGACCCTAATCCGTCCCCGTCCACTAACCCTAACCCTAGCCCGAACCCTAAACCTTCCCCGAAACCTGACCCTCACCCGTCCCCTAATCCTAACCCGTACGCTAACACTAACCCGCGTCCTCACACGCACGCTCCCCCTAAAGCATTGCCGTACCCTCACCTGGACCCTAAACCGTCCCCGTCCCCTAACCCTAACCCTAGCCCGAACCCTAACCCTAACCCTTCCCCGAAGCCTGACCCTCACCCGTCCCCTAATCCTAACCCGTACGCTAACACTAACCCGCGCCCTCACACGCACGCTCCCCCTAAAGCGTTGCCGTAACCTCACCTGGACCCTAAACCGTCCCCGTCCCCTAACCCTAACTCTAGCCCGAACCTTAACCCTAACCCTTCCCCGAAGCCTGACCCTAACCCGTCCCCTATTCCTAACCCGTACGCTAACACTAACCCACGCCCTCACACGCACGCTCCCCCTAAAGCGTTGCCGTACCCTCACCTGGACCCTAAACCGTCCCCGTCCCCTAACCCTAACCCTAGCCCGAACCCTAACCCTAACCCTTCCCCGAAGCCTGACCCTCACCCGTCCCCTAATCCTAACCCATACGCTAACACTAACCCGCGCCCTCACACGCACGCTCCCCCTAAAGCGTTGCCGTACCCTCACCTGGACCCTAAACCGTCCCCGTCCCCTAACTCTAACCCTAGCCCGAACCCTAACCCTAACACTTCCCCGAAGCCTGACCCTCACCCGTCCCCTAATCCTAACCCGTACGCTAACACTAACCCGCACCCTCACCCGCACGCACCCCCTAAAGCGTTGCCGTACCCTCACCTGGACGCTAAACCGTCCACGTCCCCTAACCCTAATCCTAGCCCGAAACCTAACCATTCCCCGAAGCCTGACACTCACCCGTCCCCTAATCCTAACACGTACGATAACACTAACCCGCGCCCTCACTCGCACACTCCCCCTAAAGCGTTGCCGTACACTCACCTGGACCCTAAACCGTCCCCGTCCCCTAACCCTAACCCTAGCCCGAACCCTAACCCTAACACTTCCCCGAAGCCTGACCCTCACCCGTCCCCTAATCCTAACCCGTACGCTAACACTAACCCGCGCCCTCACTCGCAAACTCCCCCTGAAGCGTTGCCGTACACTCACCTGGAGCCTAAACCGTCCCCGTCCCCTAACCCTAACCCTAGCCCGAACCCTAACCCTAACCCTTCCCCGAAGCCTGACCCTCACCCGTCCCCTAATCCTAACCCGTACGCTAACACTAACCCGCGCCCTCACACGCACGCTCCCCCTAAAGCGTTGCCGTACCCTCACCTGGACCCTGAACCGTCCCCGTCCCCTAACTCTAACCCTAGCCCGAACCCTAACCCTAACCCTTCCCCGAAGCCTGACCCTCACCCGTCCCCTAATCCTAACCCGTACGCTAACACTAACCCGCGGCCTCACACGCACGCTCGCCCTAAAGCGTTGCCGTACCCTCACCTGGACCCTAAACCGTCCCCGTCCCCTAACCCTAACCCTAGCCCGAACCCTAACCCTAACCCTTCCCCGAAGCCTGACCCTCACCCGTCCCCTAATCCTAACCCGTACGCTAACACTAACCCGCGCCCTCACACGCACGCTCCCCCTAAAGCGTTGCCGTACCCTCACCTGGACCCTAAACCGTCCCCGTCCCCTAACCCTAAACCTAGCGCGAACCCTAACCCTAACCCTTCCCCGAAGCCTGACCCTCACCTGTCCCCTAATCCTAACCCGTTCGCTAACACTAAACGGCACCCTCACACGCACGCTCCCCCTAAAGCGTTGCCGTACCCTCACCTGGACGCTAAACCGTCCCCGTCCCCTAACCCTAACCCTAGCCCGAAACCTAACCATTCCCCGAAGCCTGACCCTCACCCGTCCCCTAATCCTAACCCGTACGATAACACTAACCCGCGCCCTCACTCGCACACTCCCCCTAAAGCGTTGCCGTACACTCACCTGGACCCTAAACCGTCCCCGTCCCCTAACCCTAACCCTAGCCCGAACCATAACCCTAACCCTTCCCCGAAGCCTGACCCTCACCCGTCCCCTAATCCTAACCCGTACGCTAACACTAACCCGCGCCCTCACACGCACGCTCCCCCTAAAGCGTTGCCGTACCCTCACCTGGACCCTAAACCGTCCCCGTCCCCTAACCCTAACCCTAGCCCGAACCCTAACCCTAACCCTTCCCCGAAGCCTGACCCTCACACGTCCCCTAATCCTAACCCGTACGCTAACACTAACCCACGCCCTCACACGCACGCTCACCCTAAAGCATTGTCGTACCCTCACCTGGACCCTAAACCGTCCCCGTCCCCTAACCCTAACCCTAGCCCGAACCCTAACCCTAACCCTTCCCCGAAGCCTGACCCTCACCCGTCCCCTAATCCTAACCCGTACGCTAACACTAACCCGCGCCCTCACACGCACGCTCACCCTAAAGCGTTGCCGTACCCTCACCTGGACCCTAAACCGTCCCCGTCCCCTAACCCTAACCCTAGCCCGAACCCTAACCCTAACCCTTCCCCGAAGCCTGACCCTCACCCGTTCCCTAATCCTAACCCGTACGCTAACACTAACCCGCGCCCTCACATGCACGCTCCCCCTAAAGCGTTGCCGTACCCTCACCTGGACCATGAAACGTCCCCGTCCCCTAACCCTAACCCTAGCCCGAACGCTAACCCTAACCCTTCCCCGAAGCCTGACCCTAACCCGTCCCCTAATCCTAAACCGTACGCTAACACTAACCCGCGCCCTCACTCGCACGCTCCCCTTAAAGCCTTGCCGTACCCTCACCTGGACCCTAAACCGTCCCCGTCCCCTAACCCTAACCCTAGCCCAAACCCTAACCCTTCCCCGAAACCTGACCCTCACCCGTCCCCTAATCCTAACCCGTACGCTAACACTAACCCGCGCCCTCACACGCACGCTCCCCCTAAAGCATTGCCGTACCCTCACGTGGAACCTAAACCGTCCCCGTCCCCTAACCCTAACCCTAGCCCGAACCCTAACCCTAACCCTTCCCCGAAGCCTGACCCTCACCCGTCCCCTAATCCTAACCCGTACGCTAACACTAACCCGCGCCCTCACACGCACGCTCCCCCTAAAGCGTTGCCGTACCCTCACCTGGACCCTAAACCGTCCCCGTCCCCTAACCCTAACCCTAGCCCGAACCCTAACTCTAACCCTTCCCCGAAGCCTGACCCTCACCCGTCCCCTAATCCTAACCCGTACGCTAACACTAACCCGTGCCCTCACACGCACGCTCCCCCTAAAGCGTTGCCGTACCCTCACCTGGACCCCAAACCGTCCCCGTCCCCTAACCCTAACCCTAGCCTGAACCCTAACCCTAACCCTTCCCCGAAGCCTGACCCTCACCCGTCCCCTAATCCTAACCCGTACGCTAACACTAACCCGCGCCCTCACACGCACGCTCCCCCTAAAGCGTTGCCGTACCCTCACCTGGACCCTAAACCGTCCCCGTCCCCTAACCCTAGCCCGAACCCTAACCCTAACCCTTCCCCGAAGCCTGACCCTCACCCGTCCCCTAATCCTAACCCGTACGCTAACACTAACCCGCGCCCTCACACGCACGCTCCCCCTAAAGCGTTGCCGTACCCTCACCTGGACCCTAAACCGTCCTCTAACCCTAACCCTAACCCTAGCCCGAACCCTAACCCTTCCCCGAAGCCTGACCCTCACCCGTCCCCTAATCCTAACCCATACGCTAACACTAACCCGCGCCCTCACACGCACGCTCCCCCTAAAGCGTTGCCATACCCTCACCTGGACCCTAAACCGTCCCTGTCCCCTAACCCTAACCCTAGCCCGAAACCTAACCCTAACCCTTCCCCGAAGCCTGACCCTCACCCGTCCCCTAATCCTAACCCGTACGCGAAGACTAACCCGCGCCCTCACACGCACGCTCCCCCTAAAGCTTTGCCGTACCCTCACCTGGACCCTAAACCGTCACCGTCCCCTAACCCTAACCCTAGCCCGAACCCTAACCCTAACCCTTCCCCGAAGCCTGACACTCACCCGTCCCCTAATCCTAACCCGTACGCTAACACTAACTCGCGCCCTCACACGCACCCTCCCCCTAAAGCGTTGCCGTACCCTCACCTGGACCCTAAACCGTCCCCGTCCCCAACCCTAACCCTAGCCCGAACCCTAACCCTAACCCTTCCCCGAAGCCTGACCCTCACCCGTCCCCTAAACCTAACCCGTACGCGAAGACTAACCCGTGCCCTCACACGCACGCTCCCCCTAAAGCGTTGCCGTACCCTCACCTGGACCCTAAACCATCCCCGTCCCCTAACCCTAACCCTAGCCCGAACCCTAACCCTAACCCTTCCCCGAAGCCTGACCCTCACCCGTCCCCTTATCCTAACCCGTACGCTAACACTAACCCGCGCCCTCACACGCACGCTCCCCCGAAAGCGTTGCCGTACCCTCACCTGGACCCTAAACCGTCCCCTAACCCTAACCCTAACCCTAGCCCGAACCCTAACCCTAACCCTTCCCCGAAGCCTGACCCTCACCCGTCCCCTAATCCTAACCCGTACGCTAACACTAACCCGCGCCCTCACACGCACGCTCCCCCTAAAGCATTGCCGTACCCTCACCTGGACCCTAAACCGTCCCCGTCCCCTAACCCTAACCCTAGCCCGAACCCTAACCCTAACCCTTCCCCGAAGCCTGACCCTCACCCGTCCCCTAATCCTAACCCGTACGCTAACACTAACCCGCGCCCTCACACGCACGCTCCCCCTAAAGCGTTGCCGTAACCTCACCTGGACCCTAAACCGTCCCCGTCCCCTAACCCTAACCCTAGCCCGAACCCTAACCCTAACCCTTCCCCGAAGCCTGACCCTCACCCGTCCCCTAATCCTAACCCGTACGCTAACACTAACCCGCGCCCTCACACGCACGCTCCCCCTAAAGCGTTGCCGTACCCTCACCTGGACCCTAAACCATCCCCGTCCCCTAACCCTAACCCTAGCCCGAACCCTAACCCTAACCCTTCCCCGAAGCCTGACCCTCACCCGTCCCCTAATCCTAACCCGTACGCTATCACTAACCCGCGCCCTCACACGCACGCTCCCCCTAAAGCGTTGCCGTACCCTCACCTGGACCCTAAACCGTCCCCGTCCCCTAACCCTAACCCTAGCCCGAACCCTAACACTAACCCTTCCCCGAAGCCTGACCCTCACCCGTCCCCTAATCCTAACCCGTACGCTAACACTAACCCGCGCCCTCACACGCACGCTCCCCCTAAAGCGTTGCCGTACCCTCACCTGGACCCTAAACCGTCACCGTCCCCTAACCCTAACCCTAGCCCGAACCCTAACCCTAACCCTTCCCCGAAGCCTGACACTCACCCGTCCCCTAATCCTAACCCGTACGCTAACACTAACTCGCGCCCTCACACGCACCCTCCCCCTAAAGCGTTGCCGTACCCTCACCTGGACCCTAAACCGTCCCCGTCCCCTAACCCTAACCCTAGCCCGAACCCTAACCCTAACCCTTCCCCGAAGCCTGACCCTCACCCGTCCCCTAAACCTAACCCGTACGCGAAGACTAACCCGTGCCCTCACACGCACGCTCCCCCTAAAGCGTTGCCGTACCCTCACCTGGACCCTAAACCATCCCCGTCCCCTAACCCTAACCCTAGCCCGAACCCTAACCCTAACCCTTCCCCGAAGCCTGACCCTCACCCGTCCCCTTATCCTAACCCGTACGCTAACACTAACCCGCGCCCTCACACGCACGCTCCCCCGAAAGCGTTGCCGTACCCTCACCTGGACCCTAAACCGTCCCCTAACCCTAACCCTAACCCTAGCCCGAACCCTAACACTAACCCTTCCCCGAAGCCTGACCCTCACCCGTCCCCTAATCCTAACCCGTACGCTAACACTAACCCGCGCCCTCACACGCACGCTCCCCCTAAAGCATTGCCGTACCCTCACCTGGACCCTAAACCGTCCCCGTCCCCTAACCCTAACCCTAGCCCGAACCCTAACCCTAACCCTTCCCCGAAGCCTGACCCTCACCCGTCCCCTAATCCTAACCCGTACGCTAACACTAACCCGCGCCCTCACACGCACGCTCCCCCTAAAGCGTTGCCATACCCTCACCTGGACCCTAAACCGTCCCTGTCCCCTAACCCTAACCCTAGCCCGAAACCTAACCCTAACCCTTCCCCGAAGCCTGACCCTCACCCGTCCCCTAATCCTAACCCGTACGCGAAGACTAACCCGCGCCCTCACACGCACGCTCCCCCTAAAGCTTTGCCGTACCCTCACCTGGACCCTAAACCGTCACCGTCCCCTAACCCTAACCCTAGCCCGAACCCTAACCCTAACCCTTCCCCGAAGCCTGACACTCACCCGTCCCCTAATCCTAACCCGTACGCTAACACTAACTCGCGCCCTCACACGCACCCTCCCCCTAAAGCGTTGCCGTACCCTCACCTGGACCCTAAACCGTCCCCGTCCCCTAACCCTAACCCTAGCCCGAACCCTAACCCTAACCCTTCCCCGAAGCCTGACCCTCACCCGTCCCCTAATCCTAACCCGTACGCGAAGACTAACCCGTGCCCTCACACGCACGCTCCCCCTAAAGCGTTGCCGTACCCTCACCTGGACCCTAAACCATCCCCGTCCCCTAACCCTAACCCTAGCCCGAACCCTAACCCTAACCCTTCCCCGAAGCCTGACCCTCACCCGTCCCCTAATCCTAACCCGTACGCTAACACTAACCCGCGCCCTCACACGCACGCTCCCCCTAAAGCGTTGCCGTACCCTCACCTGGACCCTAAACCGTCCCCGTCCCCTAACCCTAACCCTAGCCCGAACCCTAACCCTAACCCTTCCCCGAAGCCTGACCCTCACCCGTCCCCTAATCCTAACCCGTACGCTAACACTAACCCGCGCCCTCACACGCACGCTCCCCCTAAAGCATTGCCGTACCCTCACCTGGACCCTAAACCGTCCCCGTCCCCTAACCCTAACCCTAGCCCGAACCCTAACCCTAACCCTTCCCCGAAGCCTGACCCTCACCCGTCCCCTAATCCTAACCCGTACGCTAACACTAACCCGCGCCCTCACACGCACGCTCCCCCTAAAGCGTTGCCGTAACCTCACCTGGACCCTAAACCGTCCCCGTCCCCTAACCCTAACCCTAGCCCGAACCCTAACCCTAACCCTTCCCCGAAGCCTGACCCTCACCCGTCCCCTAATCCTAACCCGTACGCTAACACTAACCCGCGCCCTCACACGCACGCTCCCCCTAAAGCGTTGCCGTACCCTCACCTGGACCCTAAACCATCCCCGTCCCCTAACCCTAACCCTAGCCCGAACCCTAACCCTAACCCTTCCCCGAAGCCTGACCCTCACCCGTCCCCTAATCCTAACCCGTACGCTATCACTAACCCGCGCCCTCACACGCACGCTCCCCCTAAAGCGTTGCCGTACCCTCACCTGGACCCTAAACCGTCCCCGTCCCCTAACCCTAACCCTAGCCCGAACCCTAACCCTAACCCTTCCCCGAAGCCTGACCCTCACCCGTCCCCTAATCCTAACCCGTACGCTAACACTAACCCGCGCCCTCACACGCACGCTCCCCCTAAAGCGTTGCCGTACCCTCACCTGGACCCTAAACCGTCCCCGTCCCCTAACCCTAACCCTAGCCCGAACCCTAACCCTAACCCTTCCCCGAAGCCTGACCCTCACCCGTCCCCTAATCCTAACCCGTACGCTAACACTAACCCACGCCCTCACACGCACGCTCCATCTAAATCGTTGCCGTACCCTCACCTGGACCCTAAACCGTCCCCGTCCCCTAACCCTAAACCTAGCCCGAACCCTAACCCTAACCCTTCCCCGAAGCCTGACCCTCACCCGTCCCCTAATCCTAACCCGTACGCTAACACTAACCCGCGCCCTCACACGCACGCTCCCCCTAAAGCGTTGCCGTACCCTCACCTGGACCCTAAACCGTCCCCGTCCCCTAACCCTAACCCTAGCCCGAACCCTAACCCTAACCCTTCCCCGAAGCCTGACCCTCACCCGTCCCCTAATCCTAACCCGTACGCTAACACTAACCCGCGCCCTCACACGCACGCTCCCACTAAAGCGTTGCCGTACCCTCACCTGGACCCTAAACCGTCCCCGTCCCCTAACCCTAACCCTAGCCCGAACCCTAACCCTAACCCTTCCCCGAAGCCTGACCCTCACCCGTCCCCTAATCCTAACCCGTACGCTAACACTAACCCGCGCCCTCACACGCACGCTCCCCCTAAAGCGTTGCCGTACCCTCACCTGGACCCTAAACCGTCCCCGTCCCCTAACCCTAACCCTAGCCCGAACCCTAACCCTAACCCTTCCCCGAAGCCTGACCCTCACCCGTCCCTTAATCCTAACCCGTACGCTAACACTAACCCGCTCCCTCACACGCACGCTCCCCCTAAAGCGTTGCCGTACCCTCACCTGGACCCTAAACCGTCCCCGTCCCCTAACCCTAACCCTAGCCCGAACCCTAACCTTAACCCTTCCCCGAAGCCTGACCCTCACCCGTCCCCTAATCCTAACCCGTACGCTAACACTAACCCGCGCCCTCACACGCACGCTCCCCCTAAAGCGTTGCCGTACCCTCACCTGGACCCTAAACCGTCCCCGTCCTCTAACCCTAACCCAGCCCGAACCCTAACCCTAACCCTTCCCCGAAGCCTGACCCTCACCCGTCCCCTAATCCTAACCCGTACGCTAACACTAACCCGCGCCCTCACACGCACGCTCCCCCTAAAGATTTGCCGTACCCTCACCTGGACCCTAAACCGTCCCCGTCCCCTAACCCTAACCCTAGCCCGAACCCTAACCCTAACCCTTCCCCGAAGCCTGACCCTCACCCGTCCCCTAATCCTAACCCGTACGCTAACACTAACCCGCGCCCTCACACGCACGCTCCCCCTAAAGCGTTGCCGTACCCTCACCTGGACCCTAAACCGTCCCCGTCCCCTAACCCTAACCCTAGCCCGAACCCTAACCCTAACCCTTCCCCGAAGCCTGACCCTCACCCGTCCCCTAATCCTAACCCGTACGCTAACACTAACCCGCGCCCTCACACGCACGCTCCCACTAAAGCGTTGCCGTACCCTCACCTGGACCCTAAACCGTCCCCGTCCCCTAACCCTAACCCTAGCCCGAACCCTAACCCTAACCCTTCCCCGAAGCCTGACCCTCACCCGTCCCCTAATCCTAACCCGTACGCTAACACTAACCCGCGCCCTCACACGCACGCTCCCCCTAAAGCGTTGCCGTACCCTCACCTGGACCCTAAACCGTCCCCGTCCCCTAACCCTAACCCTAGCCCGAACCCTAACCCTAACCCTTCCCCGAAGCCTGACCCTCACCCGTCCCTTAATCCTAACCCGTACGCTAACACTAACCCGCTCCCTCACACGCACGCTCCCCCTAAAGCGTTGCCGTACCCTCACCTGGACCCTAAACCGTCCCCGTCCCCTAACCCTAACCCTAGCCCGAACCCTAACCTTAACCCTTCCCCGAAGCCTGACCCTCACCCGTCCCCTAATCCTAACCCGTACGCTAACACTAACCCGCGCCCTCACACGCACGCTCCCCCTAAAGCGTTGCCGTACCCTCACCTGGACCCTAAACCGTCCCCGTCCTCTAACCCTAACCCAGCCCGAACCCTAACCCTAACCCTTCCCCGAAGCCTGACCCTCACCCGTCCCCTAATCCTAACCCGTACGCTAACACTAACCCGCGCCCTCACACGCACGCTCCCCCTAAAGCGTTGCCGTACCCTCACCTGGACCCTAAACCGTCCCCGTCCCCTAACCCTAACCCTAGCCCGAACCCTAACCCTAACCCTTCCCCGAAGCCTGACCCTCACCCGTCCCCTAATCCTAACCCGTACGCTAACACTAACCCGCGCCCTCACACGCACGCTCCCCCTAAAGCGTTGCCGTACCCTCACCTGGACCCTAAACCGTCCCCGTCCCCTAACCCTAACCCTAGCCCGAACCCTAACCCTAACCCTTCCCCGAAGCCTGACCCTCACCCGTCCCCTTATCCTAACCCGTACGCTAACACTAACCCGCGCCCTCACACGCACGCTCCCTCTAAAGCGTTGCCGTACCCTCACCTGGACCCTAAACCGTCCCCGTCCCCTAACCCTAACCCTAGCCCGAACCCTAACCCTAACCCTTCCCCGAAGCCTGACCCTCACCCGTCCCCTAATCCTAACCCGTACGCAAACACTAACCCGCGCCCTCACACGCACGCTCCCCCTAAAGCGTTGCCGTACCCTCACCTGGACCCTAAACCGTCCCCGTCCCCTAACCCTAACCCTAGCCCGAACCCTAACCCTAACCCTTCCCCGAAGCCTGACCCTCACCCGTCCCCTAATCCTAACCCGTACGCTAACACTAACCCACGCCCTCACATGCACGCTCCCCCTAAAGCGTTGCCGTACCCTCACCTGGACCCTAAACCGTCCCCGTCCCCTAACCCTAACCCTAGCCCGAACCCTAACCCTAACCCTTCCCCGAAGCCTGACCCTCACCCGTCCCCTAATCCTAACCCGTACGCTAACACTAACCCGCGCCCTCACACGCACGCTCCCACTAAAGCGTTGCCGTACCCTCACCTGGACCCTAAACCGTCCCCGTCCCCTAACCCTAACCCTAGCCCGAAACCTAACCCTAACCCTTCCCCGAAGCCTGACCCTCACCCGTCCCCTAATCCTAACCCGTACGCTAACACTAACCCGCGCCCTCACACGCACGCTCCCCCTAAAGCGTTGCTGTACCCTCACCTGGACCATGAACCGTCCCCGTCCCCTAACCCTAATCCTAGCCCGAACCCTAACCCTAACCCTTCCCCGAAGCCTGACCCTCACCCGTCCCCTAATCCTAACCCGTACGATAACACTAACCCGCGCCCTCACTCGCACGCTCACCCTAAAGCGTTGCCGTACCCTCACCTGGACCCTAAACCGTCCACGTCCCCTAACCCTAACCCTAGCCCGAACCCTAAACCTTCCCCGAAACCTGACCCTCACCCGTCCACTAATCCTAACCCGTACGCTAACACTAACCCGCGCCCTCACACGCACGCTCCCCCTAAAGCGTTGCCGTACCCTCACCTGGACCCTAAACCGTCCCCGTCCCCTAACCCTAACCCTAGCCCGAACCCTAACCCTAACCCTTCCCCGAAGCCTGACCCTCACCCGTCCCCTAATCCTAACCCGTACGCTAACACTAACCCGTGCCCTCACACGCACGCTCCCCCTACAGCGTTGCCGTACCCTCACCTGGACCCTAAACCGTCCCCGTCCCCTAACCCTAACCCTAGCCCGAACCCTAACCCTAACCCTTCCCCGAAGCCTGACCCTCACCCGTCCCCTAATCCTAACCCGTACGCTAACACTAACCCGCGCCCTCACACGCACGCTTCCCCTAAAGCGTTGCCGTACCCTCACCTGGACCCTAAACCGTCCCCGTCCCGTAACCCTAACCCTAGCCCGAACCCTAACCCTAAACCTTCCCCGAAGCCTGACCCTCACCCGTCCCCTAACCCTAACACGTACGCTAACACTAACCCGTGCCCTCACACGCACGCTCCCCCTAAAGCGTTGCCGTACCCTCACCTGGACCCTAAACCGTCCTCTAACCCTAACCCTAACCCTAGCCCGAACCCTAACCCTTCCCCGAATCCTGACCCTCACCCGTCCCCTAATCCTAACCCGTACGCGAAGACTAACCCGCGCCCTCACACGCACGCTCCCCCTAAAGCGTTGCCATACCCTCACCTGGACCCTAAACCGTCCCCGTCCCCTAACCCTAACCCTAGCCCGAACCCTAACCCTAACCATTCCCCGAAGCCTGACCCTCACCCGTCCCCTAATCCTAACACGTACGCTAACACTAAACCGCGCCCTCACACGCACGCTCCCCCTAAAGCGTTGCTGTACCCTCATCTGGACCCTAAACCGTCCCCGTCCCCTAACCCTAACCCTAGCCCGAACCCTAACCCTAACCCTTCCCCGAAGCCTGACCCTCACCCGTCCACTAAACCTAACCCGTACGCGAAGACTAACCCGCGCCCTCACACGCACGCTCCCCCTAAAGCGTTGCTGTACCCTCACCTGGACCCTAAACCATCCCCGTCCCCTAACCCTAACCCGAACCCTAACCCTAACCCTTCCCCGAAACCTGACCCTCACCCGTCCCCTAATCCTAACCCGTACGCTAACACTAACCCGCGCCCTCACACGCACGCTCCCCCTAAAGCGTTGCCGTACCCTCACCTGGACCCTAAACCGTCCCCGTCCCCTAACCCTAACCCTAGCCCGAACCCTAACCCTAACCCTTCCCCGAAGCCTGACCCTCACCCGTCCCCTAATCCTAACCCGTACGCTAACACTAACCCGCGCCCTCACACGCACGCTCCCCCTAAAGCGTTGCCGTACCCTCACCTGGACCCTAAACCGTCCCCATCCCCTAACCCTAACCCTAGCCCGAACCCTAACCCTAACCCTTCCCCGAAGCCTGACCCTCACCCGTCCCCTAATCCTAACCCGTACGCTAACACTAACCCGTGCCCTCACACGCACGCTCCCCCTACAGCGTTGCCGTACCCTCACCTGGACCCTAAACCGTCCCCGTCCCCTAACCCTAACCCTAGCCCGAACCCTAACCCTAACCCTTCCCCGAAGCCTGACCCTCACCCGTCCCCTAATCCTAACCCGTTCGGTAACACTAACCCGCGCCCTCACACGCACGCTCCCCCTAAAGCATTGCCGTACCCTCACCTGTACCCTAAACCGTCCCCGTCCCGTAACCCTAACCCTAGCCCGAACCCTAACCCTAAACCTTCCCCGAAGCCTGACCCTCACCCGTCCCCTAATCCTAACACGTACGCTAACACTAACCCGTGCCCTCACACGCACGCTCCCCCTAAAGCGTTGCCGTACCCTCACCTGGACCCTAAACCGTCCTCTAACCCTAACCCTAACCCTAGCCCGAACCCTAACCCTTCCCCGAATCCTGACCCTCACCCGTCCCCTAATCCTAACCCGTACGCGAAGACTAACCCGCGCCCTCACACGCACGCTCCCCCTAAAGCGTTGCCGTACCCTCACCTGGACCCTAAACCGTCCCCGTCCCCTAACCCTAACCCTAGCCCGAACCCTAACCCTAACCCTTCCCCGAAGCCTGACCCTCACCCGTCCCCTAATCCTAACCCGTACGCTAACACTAACCCGCGCCCTCACACGCACGCTCCCCCTAAAGCGTTGCCGTACCCTCACCTGGACCCTAAACCATCCCCGTCCCCTAACCCTAACCCTAGCCCGAACCCTAACCCTAACCCTTCCCCGAAGCCTGACCCTCACCCGTCCCCTAATCCTAACCCGTACGCTAACACTAACCCGCGCCCTCACACGCACGCTCCCCCTAAAGCGTTGCCGTACCCTCACCTGGACCCTAAACCATCCCCGTCCCCTAACCCTAACCCTAGCCCGAACCCTAACCCTAACCCTTCCCCGAAGCCTGACCCTCACCCGTCCCCTAATCCTAACCCGTACGCTAACACTAACCCGCGCCCTCACACGCACGCTCCCCCTAAAGCGTTGCCGTACCCTCACCTGGACCCTAAACCGTCCCCGTCCCCTAACCCTAACCCTAGCCCGAACCCTAACCCTAACCCTTCCCCGAAGCCTGACCCTCACACGTCCCCTAATCCTAACCCGTACGCGAAGACTAACCCGCGCCCTCACACGCACGCTCCCCCTAAAGCGTTGCCGTACCCTCACCTGGACCCTAAACCGTCCCCGTCCCCTAACCCTAACCCTAGCCCGAACCCTAACCCTAACCCTTCCCCGAAGCCTGACCTTCACCCGTCCCCTAATCCTAACCCGTACGCTAACACTAACCCGGGCCCTCACACGCACGCTCCCCCTAAAGCGTTGCCGTACCCTCACCTGGACCCTAAACCGTCCCCGTCCCCTAACCCTAACCCTAGACCGAACCCTAACCCTAACCCTTCCCCGAAGCCTGACCCTCACCCGTCCCCTAATCCTAACCCGTACGCTAACACTAACCCGCGCCCTCACACGCATGCTCCCCCTAAAGCGTTGCCGTACCCTCACCTGGACCCTAAACCGTCCCCGTCCCCTAACCCTAACCCTAGCCCGAACCCTAACCCTAACCCTTCCCCGAAGCCTGACCCTCACCCGTCCCCTAATCCTAACCCGTACGCGAAGACTAACCCACGCCCTCACACGCACGCTCCCCCTAAAGCGTTGCCGTACCCTCACCTGGACCCTAAACCGTCCCCGTCCCCTAACCCTAACCCTAGCCCGAACCCTAACCCTAACCCTTCCCCGAAGCCTGACCCTCACCCGTCCCCTAATCCTAACCCGTACGCTAACACTAACCCACGCCCTCACACGCACGCTCCCCCTAAAGCGTTGCCGTACCCTCACCTGGACCCTAAACCGTCCCCGTCCCCTAACCCTAACCCTAGCCCGAACCCTAACCCTAACCCTTCCCCGAAGCCTGACCCTCACCCGTCCCCTAATCCTAACCCGTACGCTAACACTAACCCGCGCCCTCACACGCACGCTCCCCCTAAAGCGTTGCCGTACCCTCACCTGGACCCTAAACCGTCCCCGTCCCCTAACACTAACCCTAGCCCGAACCCTAACCCTAACCCTTCCCCGAAGCCTGACCCTCACCCGTCCCCTAATCCTAACCCGTACGCTAACACTAACCCGCGCCCTCACACGCACGCTCCCCCTAAAGCGTTGCCGTACCCTCACCTGGACCCTAAACCGTCACCGTCCCCTAACCCTAACCCTAGCCCGAACCCTAACCCTAACCCTTCCCCGAAGCCTGACACTCACCCGTCCCCTAATCTTAACCCGTACGCTAACACTAACTCGCGCCCTCACACGCACCCTCCCCCTAAAGCGTTGCCGTACCCTCACCTGGACTCTAAACCGTCCCCGTCCCCTAACCCTAACCCTAGCCCGAACCCTAACCCTAACACTTCCGCGAAGCCTGACCCTCACCGGTCCCCTAATCCTAACCCGTACGCTAACACTAACCCGGGCCCTCACACGCACGCTCCCCCTAAAGCGTTGCCGTACCCTCACCTGGACCCTAAACCGTCCCCGTCCCCTAACCCTAACCCTAGCCCGAACCCTAACCCTAACCCTTCCCCGAAGCCTGACCCTCACCCGTCCCCTAATCCTAACCGGTACGCTAACACTAACCCACGCCCTCACACGCACGCTCCCCCTAAAGCGTTGCCGTACCCTCACCTGGACCCTGAACCGTCCCCGTCCCCTAACCTTAACCCTAGCCCGAACCCTAACCCTAACCCTTCCCCAAAGCCTGACCCTCACCCGTCCCCTAATCCTATCCTGTACGCTAACACTAAACCGCGCCCTCACATGCACACTCCCCCTAAAGCGTTGCCGTACACTACCTGGACCCTAAACCGTCCCCGTCCCCTAACCCTAACCCTAGCCTGAACCCTAATCCTAACCCTTCCCCGAAGCCTGTCCCTCACCCGTCCACTAATCCTAACCCGTACGCTAACACTACCCCGCGCCCTCAAACGCACGCTCCCTCTAAAGCGTTGCCGTACCCTCACCTGGACCCTAATCCGTCCCCGTCCACTAACCCTAACCCTAGCCCGAACCCTAAACCTTCCCCGAAACCTGACCCTCACCCGTCCCCTAATCCTAACCCGTACGCTAACACTAACCCGCGTCCTCACACGCACGCTCCCCCTAAAGCATTGCCGTACCCTCACCTGGACCCTAAACCGTCCCCGTCCCCTAACCCTAACCCTAGCCCGAACCCTAACCCTAACCCTTCCCCGAAGCCTGACCCTCACCCGTCCCCTAATCCTAACCCGTACGCTAACACTAACCCGCGCCCTCACACGCACGCTCCCCCTAAAGCGTTGCCGTAACCTCACCTGGACCCTAAACCGTCCCCGTCCCCTAACCCTAACCCTAGCCCGAACCTTAACCCTAACCCTTCCCCGAAGCCTGACCCTAACCCGTCCCCTATTCCTAACCCGTACGCTAACACTAACCCACGCCCTCACACGCACGCTCCCCCTAAAGCGTTGCCGTACCCTCACCTGGACCCTAAACCGTCCCCGTCCCCTAACCTTAACCCTAGCCCGAACCCTAACCCTAAACCTTCCCCAAAGCCTGACCCTCACCCGTCCCCTAATCCTATCCTGTACGCTAACACTAAACCGCGCCCTCACATGCACACTCCCCCTAAAGCGTTGCCGTACACTACCTGGACCCTAAACCGTCCCCGTCCCCTAACCCTAACCCTAGCCTGAACCCTAATCCTAACCTTTCCCCGAAGCCTGTCCCTCACCCGTCCACTAATCCTAACCCGTACGCTAACACTACCCCGCGCCCTCAAACGCACGCTCCCTCTAAAGCGTTGCCGTACCCTCACCTGGACCCTAATCCGTCCCCGTCCACTAACCCTAACCCTAGCCCGAACCCTAAACCTTCCCCGAAACCTGACCCTCACCCGTCCCCTAATCCTAACCCGTACGCTAACACTAACCCGCGTCCTCACACGCACGCTCCCCCTAAAGCATTGCCGTACCCTCACCTGGACCCTAAACCGTCCCCGTCCCCTAACCCTAACCCTAGCCCGAACCCTAACCCTAACCCTTCCCCGAAGCCTGACCCTCACCCGTCCCCTAATCCTAACCCGTACGCTAACACTAACCCGCGCCCTCACACGCACGCTCCCCCTAAAGCGTTGCCGTAACCTCACCTGGACCCTAAACCGTCCCCGTCCCCTAACCCTAACTCTAGCCCGAACCTTAACCCTAACCCTTCCCCGAAGCCTGACCCTAACCCGTCCCCTATTCCTAACCCGTACGCTAACACTAACCCACGCCCTCACACGCACGCTCCCCCTAAAGCGTTGCCGTACCCTCACCTGGACCCTAAACCGTCCCCGTCCCCTAACCCTAACCCTAGCCCGAACCCTAACCCTAACCCTTCCCTGAAGCCTGACCCTCACCCGTCCCCTAATCCTAACCCATACGCTAACACTAACCCGCGCCCTCACACGCACGCTCCCCCTAAAGCGTTGCCGTACCCTCACCTGGACCCTAAACCGTCCCCGTCCCCTAACTCTAACCCTAGCCCGAACCCTAACCCTAACACTTCCCCGAAGCCTGACCCTCACCCGTCCCCTAATCCTAACCCGTACGCTAACACTAACCCGCACCCTCACCCGCACGCACCCCCTAAAGCGTTGCCGTACCCTCACCTGGACGCTAAACCGTCCCCGTCCCCTAACCCTAATCCTAGCCCGAAACCTAACCATTCCCCGAAGCCTGACACTCACCCGTCCCCTAATCCTAACACGTACGATAACACTAACCCGCGCCCTCACTCGCACACTCCCCCTAAAGCGTTGCCGTACACTCACCTGGACCCTAAACCGTCCCCGTCCCCTAACCCTAACCCTAGCCCGAACCCTAACCCTAACACTTCCCCGAAGCCTGACCCTCACCCGTCCCCTAATCCTAACCCGTACGCTAACACTAACCCGCGCCCTCACTCGCAAACTCCCCCTGAAGCCTTGCCGTACACTCACCTGGAGCCTAAACCGTCCCCGTCCCCTAACCCTAACCCTAGCCCGAACCCTAACCCTAACCCTTCCCCGAAGCCTGACCCTCACCCGTCCCCTAATCCTAACCCGTACGCTAACACTAACCCGCGCCCTCACACGCACGCTCCCCCTAAAGCGTTGCCGTACCCTCACCTGGACCCTGAACCGTCCCCGTCCCCTAACTCTAACCCTAGCCCGAACCCTAACCCTAACCCTTCCCCGAAGCCTGACCCTCACCCGTCCCCTAATCCTAACCCGTACGCTAACACTAACCCGCGGCCTCACACGCACGCTCGCCCTAAAGCGTTGCCGTACCCTCACCTGGACCCTAAACCGTCCCCGTCCCCTAACCCTAACCCTAGCCCGAACCCTAACCCTAACCCTTCCCCGAAGCCTGACCCTCACCCGTCCCCTAATCCTAACCCGTACGCTAACACTAACCCGCGCCCTCACACGCACGCTCCCCCTAAAGCGTTGCCGTACCCTCACCTGGACCCTAAACCGTCCCCGTCCCCTAACCCTAACCCTAGCGCGAACCCTAACCCTAACCCTTCCCCGAAGCCTGACCCTCACCTGTCCCCTAATCCTAACCCGTACGCTAACACTAAACGGCACCCTCACACGCACGCTCCCCCTAAAGCGTTGCCGTACCCTCACCTGGACGCTAAACCGTCCCCGTCCCCTAACCCTAACCCTAGCCCGAAACCTAACCATTCCCCGAAGCCTGACCCTCACCCGTCCCCTAATCCTAACCCGTACGATAACACTAACCCGCGCCCTCACTCGCACACTCCCCCTAAAGCGTTGCCGTACACTCACCTGGACCCTAAACCGTCCCCGTCCCCTAACCCTAACCCTAGCCCGAACCATAACCCTAACCCTTCCCCGAAGCCTGACCCTCACCCGTCCCCTAATCCTAACCCGTACGCTAACAGTAACCCGCGCCCTCACACGCACGCTCCCCCTAAAGCGTTGCCGTACCCTCACCTGGACCCTAAACCGTCCCCGTCCCCTAACCCTAACCCTAGCCCGAACCCTAACCCTAACCCTTCCCCGAAGCCTGACCCTCACACGTCCCCTAATCCTAACCCGTACGCTAACACTAACCCGCGCCCTCACACGCACGCTCACCCTAAAGCGTTGCCGTACCCTCACCTGGACCCTAAACCGTCCCCATCCCCTAACCCTAACCCTAGCCCGAACCCTAACCCTAACCCTTCCCCGAAGCCTGACCCTCACCCGTCCCCTAATCCTAACCCGTACGCTAACACTAACCCGCGCCCTCACACGCACGCTCACCCTAAAGCGTTGCCGTACCCTCACCTGGACCCTAAACCGTCCCCGTCCCCTAACCCTAACCCTAGCCCGAACCCTAACCCTAACCCTTCCCCGAAGCCTGACCCTCACCCGTTCCCTAATCCTAACCCGTACGCTAACACTAACCCGCGCCCTCACATGCACGCTCCCCCTAAAGCGTTGCCGTACCCTCACCTGGACCATGAAACGTCCCCGTCCCCTAACCCTAACCCTAGCCCGAACCCTAACCCTAACCCTTCCCCGAAGCCTGACCCTAACCCGTCCCCTAATCCTAACCCGTACGCTAACACTAACCCGCGCCCTCACTCGCACGCTCCCCTTAAAGCCTTGCCGTACCCTCACCTGGACCCTAAACCGTCCCCGTCCCCTAACCCTAACCCTAGCCCAAACCCTAACCCTTCCCCGAAACCTGACCCTCACCCGTCCCCTAATCCTAACCCGTACGCTAACACTAACCCGCGCCATCACACGCACGCTCCCCCTAAAGCATTGCCGTACCCTCACGTGGAACCTAAACCGTCCCCGTCCCCTAACCCTAACCCTAGCCCGAACCCTAACCCTAACCCTTCCCCGAAGCCTGACCCTCACCCGTCCCCTAATCCTAACCCGTACGCTAACACTAACCCGCGCCCTCACACGCACGCTCCCCCTAAAGCGTTGCCGTACCCTCACCTGGACCCTAAACCGTCCCCGTCCCCTAACCCTAACCCTAGCCCGAACCCTAACTCTAACCCTTCCCCGAAGCCTGACCCTCACCCGTCCCCTAATCCTAACCCGTACGCTAACACTAACCCGTGCCCTCACACGCACGCTCCCCCTAAAGCGTTGCCGTACCCTCACCTGGACCCCAAACCGTCCCCGTCCCCTAACCCTAACCCTAGCCTGAACCCTAACCCTAACCCTTCCCCGAAGCCTGACCCTCACCCGTCCCCTAATCCTAACCCGTACGCTAACACTAACCCGCGCCCTCACACGCACGCTCCCCCTAAAGCGTTGCCGTACCCTCACCTGGACCCTAAACCGTCCCCGTCCCCTAACCCTAACCCTAGCCCGAACCCTAACCCTAACCCTTCCCCGAAGCCTGACCCTCACCCGTCCCCTAATCCTAACCCGTACGCTAACACTAACCCGCGCCCTCACACGCACGCTCCCCCTAAAGCGTTGCCGTACCCTCACCTGGACCCTAAACCGTCCTCTAACCCTAACCCTAACCCTAGCCCGAACCCTAACCCTTCCCCGAAGCCTGACCCTCACCCGTCCCCTAATCCTAACCCGTACGCTAACACTAACCCGCGCCCTCACACGCACGCTCCCCCTAAAGCGTTGCCATACCCTCACCTGGACACTAAACCGTCCCTGTCCCCTAATCCTAACCCTAGCCCGAAACCTAACCCTAACCCTTCCCCGAAGCCTGACCCTCACCCGTCCCCTAATCCTAACCCGTACGCGAAGACTAACCCGCGCCCTCACACGCACGCTCCCCCTAAAGCTTTGCCGTACCCTCACCTGGACCCTAAACCGTCACCGTCCCCTAACCCTAACCCTAGCCCGAACCCTAACCCTAACCCTTCCCCGAAGCCTGACACTCACCCGTCCCCTAATCCTAACCCGTACGCTAACACTAACTCGCGCCCTCACACGCACCCTCCCCCTAAAGCGTTGCCGTACCCTCACCTGGACCCTAAACCGTCCCCGTCCCCTAACCCTAACCCTAGCCCGAACCCTAACCCTAACCCTTCCCCGAAGCCTGACCCTCACCCGTCCCCTAATCCTAACCCGTACGCGAAGACTAACCCGTGCCCTCACACGCACGCTCCCCCTAAAGCGTTGCCGTACCCTCACCTGGACCCTAAACCATCCCCGTCCCCTAACCCTAACCCTAGCCCGAACCCTAACCCTAACCCTTCCCCGAAGCCTGACCCTCACCCGTCCCCTAATCCTAACCCGTACGCTAACACTAACCCGCGCCCTCACACGCACGCTCCCCCTAAAGCGTTGCCGTACCCTCACCTGGACCCTAAACCGTCCCCGTCCCCTAACCCTAACCCTAGCCCGAACCCTAACCCTAACCCTTCCCCGAAGCCTGACCCTCACCCGTCCCCTAATCCTAACCCGTACGCTAACACTAACCCGCGCCCTCACACGCACGCTCCCCCTAAAGCATTGCCGTACCCTCACCTGGACCCTAAACCGTCCCCGTCCCCTAACCCTAACCCTAGCCCGAACCCTAACCCTAACCCTTCCCCGAAGCCTGACCCTCACCCGTCCCCTAATCCTAACCCGTACGCTAACACTAACCCGCGCCCTCACACGCACGCTCCCCCTAAAGCGTTGCCGTAACCTCACCTGGACCCTAAACCGTCCCCGTCCCCTAACCCTAACCCTAGCCCGAACCCTAACCCTAACCCTTCCCCGAAGCCTGACCCTCACCCGTCCCCTAATCCTAACCCGTACGCTAACACTAACCCGCGCCCTCACACGCACGCTCCCCCTAAAGCGTTGCCGTACCCTCACCTGGACCCTAAACCATCCCCGTCCCCTAACCCTAACCCTAGCCCGAACCCTAACCCTAACCCTTCCCCGAAGCCTGACCCTCACCCGTCCCCTAATCCTAACCCGTACGCTATCACTAACCCGCGCCCTCACACGCACGCTCCCCCTAAAGCGTTGCCGTACCCTCACCTGGACCCTAAACCGTCCCCGTCCCCTAACCCTAACCCTAGCCCGAACCCTAACCCTAACCCTTCCCCGAAGCCTGACCCTCACCCGTCCCCTAATCCTAACCCGTACGCTAACACTAACCCGCGCCCTCACACGCACGCTCCCCCTAAAGCGTTGCCGTACCCTCACCTGGACCCTAAACCGTCCCCGTCCCCTAACCCTAACCCTAGCCCGAACCCTAACCCTAACCCTTCCCCGAAGCCTGACCCTCACCCGTCCCCTAATCCTAACCCGTACGCTAACACTAACCCACGCCCTCACACGCACGCTCCATCTAAATCGTTGCCGTACCCTCACCTGGACCCTAAACCGTCCCCGTCCCCTAACCCTAAACCTAGCCCGAACCCTAACCCTAACCCTTCCCCGAAGCCTGACCCTCACCCGTCCCCTAATCCTAACCCGTACGCTAACACTAACCCGCGCCCTCACACGCACGCTCCCCCTAAAGCGTTGCCATACCCTCACCTGGACCCTAAACCGTCCCTGTCCCCTAACCCTAACCCTAGCCCGAAACCTAACCCTAACCCTTCCCCGAAGCCTGACCCTCACCCGTCCCCTAATCCTAACCCGTACGCGAAGACTAACCCGCGCCCTCACACGCACGCTCCCCCTAAAGCTTTGCCGTACCCTCACCTGGACCCTAAACCGTCACCGTCCCCTAACCCTAACCCTAGCCCGAACCCTAACCCTAACCCTTCCCCGAAGCCTGACACTCACCCGTCCCCTAATCCTAACCCGTACGCTAACACTAACTCGCGCCCTCACACGCACCCTCCCCCTAAAGCGTTGCCGTACCCTCACCTGGACCCTAAACCGTCCCCGTCCCCTAACCCTAACCCTAGCCCGAACCCTAACCCTAACCCTTCCCCGAAGCCTGACCCTCACCCGTCCCCTAATCCTAACCCGTACGCGAAGACTAACCCGTGCCCTCACACGCACGCTCCCCCTAAAGCGTTGCCGTACCCTCACCTGGACGCTAAACCATCCCCGTCCCCTAACCCTAACCCTAGCCCGAACCCTAACCCTAACCCTTCCCCGAAGCCTGACCCTCACCCGTCCCCTAATCCTAACCCGTACGCTAACACTAACCCGCGCCCTCACACGCACGCTCCCCCTAAAGCGTTGCCGTACCCTCACCTGGACCCTAAACCGTCCCCGTCCCCTAACCCTAACCCTAGCCCGAACCCTAACCCTAACCCTTCCCCGAAGCCTGACCCTCACCCGTCCCCTAATCCTAACCCGTACGCTAACACTAACCCGCGCCCTCACACGCACGCTCCCCCTAAAGCGTTGCCGTACCCTCACCTGGACCCTAAACCGTCCCCGTCCCCTAACCTTAACCCTAGCCCGAACCCTAACCCTAAACCTTCCCCAAAGCCTGACCCTCACCCGTCCCCTAATCCTATCCTGTACGCTAACACTAAACCGCGCCCTCACATGCACACTCCCCCTAAAGCGTTGCCGTACACTACCTGGACCCTAAACCGTCCCCGTCCCCTAACCCTAACCCTAGCCTGAACCCTAATCCTAACCCTTCCCCGAAGCCTGTCCCTCACCCGTCCACTAATCCTAACCCGTACGCTAACACTACCCCGCGCCCTCAAACGCACGCTCCCTCTAAAGCGTTGCCGTACCCTCACCTGGACCCTAATCCGTCCCCGTCCACTAACCCTAACCCTAGCCCGAACCCTAAACCTTCCCCGAAACCTGACCCTCACCCGTCCCCTAATCCTAACCCGTACGCTAACACTAACCCGCGTCCTCACACGCACGCTCCCCCTAAAGCATTGCCGTACCCTCACCTGGACCCTAAACCGTCCCCGTCCCCTAACCCTAACCCTAGCCCGAACCCTAACCCTAACCCTTCCCCGAAGCCTGACCCTCACCCGTCCCCTAATCCTAACCCGTACGCTAACACTAACCCGCGCCCTCACACGCACGCTCCCCCTAAAGCGTTGCCGTAACCTCACCTGGACCCTAAACCGTCCCCGTCCCCTAACCCTAACTCTAGCCCGAACCTTAACCCTAACCCTTCCCCGAAGCCTGACCCTAACCCGTCCCCTATTCCTAACCCGTACGCTAACACTAACCCACGCCCTCACACGCACGCTCCCCCTAAAGCGTTGCCGTACCCTCACCTGGACCCTAAACCGTCCCCGTCCCCTAACCCTAACCCTAGCCCGAACCCTAACCCTAACCCTTCCCCGAAGCCTGACCCTCACCCGTCCCCTAATCCTAACCCATACGCTAACACTAACCCGCGCCCTCACACGCACGCTCCCCCTAAAGCGTTGCCGTACCCTCACCTGGACCCTAAACCGTCCCCGTCCCCTAACTCTAACCCTAGCCAGAACCCTAACCCTAACACTTCCCCGAAGCCTGACCCTCACCCGTCCCCTAATCCTAACCCGTACGCTAACACTAACCCGCACCCTCACCCGCACGCACCCCCTAAAGCGTTGCCGTACCCTCACCTGGACGCTAAACCGTCCCCGTCCCCTAACCCTAATCCTAGCCCGAAACCTAACCATTCCCCGAAGCCTGACACTCACCCGTCCCCTAATCCTAACACGTACGATAACACTAACCCGCGCCCTCACTCGCACACTCCCCCTAAAGCGTTGCCGTACCCTCACCTGGACCCTAAACCGTCCCCGTCCCCTAACCCTAACCCTAGCCCGAACCCTAACCCTAACCCTTCCCCGAAGCCTGACCCTCACCCGTCCCCTAATCCTAACCCGTACGCTAACACTAACCCGCGCCCTCACTCGCAAACTCCCCCTGAAGCGTTGCCGTACACTCACCTGGAGCCTAAACCGTCCCCGTCCCCTAACCCTAACCCTAGCCCGAACCCTAACCCTAACCCTTCCCCGAAGCCTGACCCTCACCCGTCCCCTAATCCTAACCCGTACGCGAAGACTAACCCGTGCCCTCACACGCACGCTCCCCCTAAAGCGTTGCCGTACCCTCACCTGGACCCTAAACCATCCCCGTCCCCTAACCCTAACCCTAGCCCGAACCCTAACCCTAACCCTTCCCCGAAGCCTGACCCTCACCCGTCCCCTAATCCTAACCCGTACGCTAACACTAACCCGCGCCCTCACACGCACGCTCCCCCTAAAGCGTTGCCGTACCCTCACCTGGACCCTAAACCGTCCCCGTCCCCTAACCCTAACCCTAGCCCGAACCCTAACCCTAACCCTTCCCCGAAGCCTGACCCTCACCCGTCCCCTAATCCTAACCCGTACGATAACACTAACCCGCGCCCTCACACGCACGCTCCCCCTAAAGCATTGCCGTACCCTCACCTGGACCCTAAACCGTCCCCGTCCCCTAACCCTAACCCTAGCCCGAACCCTAACCCTAACCCTTCCCCGAAGCCTGACCCTCACCCGTCCCCTAATCCTAACCCGTACGCTAACACTAACCCGCGCCCTCACACGCACGCTCCCCCTAAAGCGTTGCCGTAACCTCACCTGGACCCTAAACCGTCCCCGTCCCCTAACCCTAACCCTAGCCCGAACCCTAACCCTAACCCTTCCCCGAAGCCTGACCCTCACCCGTCCCCTAATCCTAACCCGTACGCTAACACTAACCCACGCCCTCACACGCACGCTCCCCCTAAAGCGTTGCCGTACCCTCACCTGGACCCTAAACCGTCCCCGTCCCCTAACCTTAACCCTAGCCCGAACCCTAACCCTAAACCTTCCCCAAAGCATGACCCTCACCCGTCCCCTAATCCTATCCTGTACGCTAACACTAAACCGCGCCCTCACATGCACACTCCCCCTAAAGCGTTGCCGTACACTACCTGGACCCTAAACCGTCCCCGTCCCCTAACCCTAACCCTAGCCTGAACCCTAATCCTAACCCTTCCCCGAAGCCTGTCCCTCACCCGTCCACTAATCCTAACCCGTACGCTAACACTACCCCGCGCCCTCAAACGCACGCTCCCTCTAAAGCGTTGCCGTACCCTCACCTGGACCCTAATCCGTCCCCGTCCACTAACCCTAACCCTAGCCCGAACCCTAAACCTTCCCCGAAACCTGACCCTCACCCGTCCCCTAATCCTAACCCGTACGCTAACACTAACCCGCGTCCTCACACGCACGCTCCCCCTAAAGCATTGCCGTGCCCTCACCTGGACCCTAAACCGTCCCCGTCCCCTAACCCTAACCCTAGCCCGAACCCTAACCCTAACCCTTCCCCGAAGCCTGACCCTCACCCGTCCCCTAATCCTAACCCGTACGCTAACACTAACCCGCGCCCTCACACGCACGCTCCCCCTAAAGCGTTGCCGTAACCTCACCTGGACCCTAAACCGTCCCCGTCCCCTAACCCTAACTCTAGCCCGAACCTTAACCCTAACCCTTCCCCGAAGCCTGACCCTAACCCGACCCCTATTCCTAACCCGTACGCTAACACTAACCCACGCCCTCACACGCACGCTCCCCCTAAAGCGTTGCCGTACCCTCACCTGGACCCTAAACCGTCCCCGTCCCCTAACCCTAACCCTAGCCCGAACCCTAACCCTAACCCTTCCCCGAAGCCTGACCCTCACCCGTCCCCTAATCCTAACCCATACGCTAACACTAACCCGCGCCCTCACACGCACGCTCCCCCTAAAGCGTTGCCGTACCCTCACCTGGACCCTAAACCGTCCCCGTCCCCTAACTCTAACCCTAGCCCGAACCCTAACCCTAACACTTCCCCGAAGCCTGACCCTCACCCGTCCCCTAATCCTAACCCGTACGCTAACACTAACCCGCACCCTCACCCGCACGCACCCCCTAAAGCGTTGCCGTACCCTCACCTGGACGCTAAACCGTCCCCGTCCCCTAACCCTAATCCTAGCCCGAAACCTAACCATTCCCCGAAGCCTGACACTCACCCGTCCCCTAATCCTAACACGTACGATAACACTAACCCGCGCCCTCACTCGCACACTCCCCCTAAAGCGTTGCCGTACACTCACCTGGACCCTAAACCGTCCCCGTCCCCTAACCCTAACCCTAGCCCGAACCCTAACCCTAACACTTCCCCGAAGCCTGACCCTCACCCGTCCCCTAATCCTAACCCGTACGCTAACACTAACCCGCGCCCTCACTCGCAAACTCCCCCTGAAGCTTTGCCGTACACTCACCTGGAGCCTAAACCGTCCCCGTCCCCTAACCCTAACCCTAGCCCGAACCCTAACCCTAACCCTTCCCCGAAGCCTGACCCTCACCCGTCCCCTAATCCTAACCCGTACGCTAACACTAACCCGCGCCCTCACACGCACGCTCCCCCTAAAGCGTTGCCGTACCCTCACCTGGACCCTGAACCGTCCCCGTCCCCTAACTCTAACCCTAGCCCGAACCCTAACCCTAACCCTTCCCCGAAGCCTGACCCTCACCCGTCCCCTAATCCTAACCCGTACGCTAACACTAACCCGCGGCCTCACACGCACGCTCGCCCTAAAGCGTTGCCGTACCCTCACCTGGACCCTAAACCGTCCCCGTCCCCTAACCCTAACCCTAGCCCGAACCCTAACCCTAACCCTTCCCCGAAGCCTGACCCTCACCCGTCCCCTAATCCTAACCCGTACGCTAACACTAACCCGCGCCCTCACACGCACGCTCCCCCTAAAGCGTTGCCGTACCCTCACCTGGACCCTAAACCGTCCCCGTCCCCTAACCCTAACCCTAGCGCGAACCCTAACCCTAACCCTTCCCCGAAGCCTGACCCTCACCTGTCCCCTAATCCTAACCCGTACGCTAACCCTAAACGGCACCCTCACACGCACGCTCCCCCTAAAGCGTTGCCGTACCCTCACCTGGACGCTAAACCGTCCCCGTCCCCTAACCCTAACCCTAGCCCGAAACCTAACCATTCCCCGAAGCCTGACCCTCACCCGTCCCCTAATCCTAACCCGTACGATAACACTAACCCGCGCCCTCACTCGCACACTCCCCCTAAAGTGTTGCCGTACACTCACCTGGACCCTAAACCGTCCCCGTCCCCTAACCCTAACCCTAGCCCGAACCATAACCCTAACCCTTCCCCGAAGCCTGACCCTCACCCGTCCCCTAATCCTAACCCGTACGCTAACACTAACCCGCGCCCTCACACGCACGCTCCCCCTAAAGCGTTGCCGTACCCTCACCTGGACCCTAAACCGTCCCCGTCCCCTAACCCTAACCCTAGCCCGAACCCTAACCCTAACCATTCCCCGAAGCCTGACCCTCACACGTCCCCTAATCCTAACCCGTACGCTAACACTAACCCGCGCCCTCACACGCACGCTCACCCTAAAGCGTTGCCGTACCCTCACCTGGACCCTAAACCGTCCCCGTCCCCTAACCCTAACCCTAGCCCGAACCCTAACCCTAACCCTTCCCCGAAGCCTGACCCTCACCCGTCCCCTAATCCTAACCCGTACGCTAACACTAACCCGCGCCCTCACACGCACGCTCACCCTAAAGCGTTGCCGTACCCTCACCTGGACCCTAAACCGTCCCCGTCCCCTAACCCTAACCCTAGCCCGAACCCTAACCCTAACCCTTCCCCGAAGCCTGACCCTCACCCGTTCCCTAATCCTAACCCGTACGCTAACACTAACCCGCGCCCTCACATGCACGCTCCCCCTAAAGCGTTGCCGTACCCTCACCTGGACCATGAAACGTCCCCGTCCCCTAACCCTAACCCTAGCCCGAACCCTAACCCTAACCCTTCCCCGAAGCCTGACCCTAACCCGTCCCCTAATCCTAACCCGTACGCTAACACTAACCCGCGCCCTCACTCGCACGCTCCCCTTAAAGCCTTGCCGTACCCTCACCTGGACCCTAAACCGTCCCCGTCCCCTAACCCTAACCCTAGCCCAAACCCTAACCCTTCCCCGAAACCTGACCCTCACCCGTCCCCTAATCCTAACCCGTACGCTAACACTAACCCGCGCCCTCACACGCACGCTCCCCCTAAAGCATTGCCGTACCCTCACGTGGAACCTAAACCGTCCCCGTCCCCTAACCCTAACCCTAGCCCGAACCCTAACCCTAACCCTTCCCCGAAGCCTGACCCTCACCCGTCCCCTAATCCTAACCCGTACGCTAACACTAACCCGCGCCCTCACACGCACGCTCCCCCTAAAGCGTTGCCGTACCCTCACCTGGACCCTAAACCGTCCCCGTCCCCTAACCCTAACCCTAGCCCGAACCCTAACTCTAACCCTTCCCCGAAGCCTGACCCTCACCCGTCCCCTAATCCTAACCCGTACGCTAACACTAACCCGTGCCCTCACACGCACGCTCCCCCTAAAGCGTTGCCGTACCCTCACCTGGACCCCAAACCGTCCCCGTCCCCTAACCCTAACCCTAGCCTGAACCCTAACCCTAACCCTTCCCCGAAGCCTGACCCTCACCCGTCCCCTAATCCTAACCCGTACGCTAACACTAACCCGCGCCCTCACACGCACGCTCCCCCTAAAGCGTTGCCGTACCCTCACCTGGACCCTAAACCGTCCCCGTCCCCTAACCCTTACCCTAGCCCGAACCCTAACCCTAACCCTTCCCCGAAGCCTGACCCTCACCCGTCCCCTAATCCTAACCCGTACGCTAACACTAACCCGCGCCCTCACACGCACGCTCCCCCTAAAGCGTTGCCGTACCCTCACCTGGACCCTAAACCGTCCTCTAACCCTAACCCTAACCCTAGCCCGAACCCTAACCCTTCCCCGAAGCCTGACCCTCACCTGTCCCCTAATCCTAACCCGTACGCTAACACTAACCCGCGCCCTCACACGCACGCTCCCCCTAAAGCGTTGCCATACCCTCACCTGGACCCTAAACCGTCCCTGTCCCCTAACCCTAACCCTAGCCCGAAACCTAACCCTAACCCTTCCCCGAAGCCTGACCCTCACCCGTCCCCTAATCCTAACCCGTACGCGAAGACTAACCCGCGCCCTCACACGCACGCTCCCCCTAAAGCTTTGCCGTACCCTCACCTGGACCCTAAACCGTCACCGTCCCCTAACCCTAACCCTAGCCCGAACCCTAACCCTAACCCTTCCCCGAAGCCTGACACTCACCCGTCCCCTAATCCTAACCCGTACGCTAACACTAACTCGCGCCCTCACACGCACCCTCCCCCTAAAGCGTTGCCGTACCCTCACCTGGACCCTAAACCGTCCCCGTCCCCTAACCCTAACCCTAGCCCGAACCCTAACCCTAACCCTTCCCCGAAGCCTGACCCTCACCCGTCCCCTAATCCTAACCCGTACGCGAAGACTAACCCGTGCCCTCACACGCACGCTCCCCCTAAAGCGTTGCCGTACCCTCACCTGGACCCTAAACCATCCCCGTCCCCTAACCCTAACCCTAGCCCGAACCCTAACCCTAACCCTTCCCCGAAGCCTGACCCTCACCCGTCCCCTAATCCTAACCCGTACGCTAACACTAACCCGCGCCCTCACACGCACGCTCCCCCTAAAGCGTTGCCGTACCCTCACCTGGACCCTAAACCGTCCCCGTCCCCTAACCCTAACCCTAGCCCGAACCCTAACCCTAACCCTTCCCCGAAGCCTGACCCTCACCCGTCCCCTAATCCTAACCCGTACGCTAACACTAACCCGCGCCCTCACACGCACGCTCCCCCTAAAGCATTGCCGTACCCTCACCTGGACCCTAAACCGTCCCCGTCCCCTAACCCTAACCCTAGCCCGAACCCTAACCCTAACCCTTCCCCGAAGCCTGACCCTCACCCGTCCCCTAATCCTAACCCGTACGCTAACACTAACCCGCGCCCTCACACGCACGCTCCCCCTAAAGCGTTGCCGTAACCTCACCTGGACCCTAAACCGTCCCCGTCCCCTAACCCTAACCCTAGCCCGAACCCTAACCCTAACCCTTCCCCGAAGCCTGACCCTCACCCGTCCCCTAATCCTAACCCGTACGCTAACACTAACCCGCGCCCTCACACGCACGCTCCCCCTAAAGCGTTGCCGTACCCTCACCTGGACCCTAAACCATCCCCGTCCCCTAACCCTAACCCTAGCCCGAACCCTAACCCTAACCCTTCCCCGAAGCCTGACCCTCACCCGTCCCCTAATCCTAACCCGTACGCTATCACTAACCCGCGCCCTCACACGCACGCTCCCCCTAAAGCGTTGCCGTACCCTCACCTGGACCCTAAACCGTCCCCGTCCCCTAACCCTAACCCTAGCCCGAACCCTAACCCTAACCCTTACCCGAAGCCTGACCCTCACCCGTCCCCTAATCCTAACCCGTACGCTAACACTAACCCGCGGCCTCACACGCACGCTCCCCCTAAAGCGTTGCCGTACCCTCACCTGGACCCTAAACCGTCCCCGTCCCCTAACCCTAACCCTAGCCCGAACCCTAACCCTAACCCTTCCCCGAAGCCTGACCCTCACCCGTCCCCTAATCCTAACCCGTACGCTAACACTAACCCACGCCCTCACACGCACGCTACATCTAAATCGTTGCCGTACCCTCACCTGGACCCTAAACCGTCCCCGTCCCCTAACCCTAAACCTAGCCCGAACCCTAACCCTAACCCTTCCCCGAAGCCTGACCCTCACCCGTCCCCTAATCCTAACCCGTACGCTAACACTAACCCGCGCCCTCACACGCACGCTCCCCCTAAAGCGTTGCCATACCCTCACCTGGACCCTAAACCGTCCCTGTCCCCTAACCCTAACCCTAGCCCGAAACCTAACCCTAACCCTTCCCCGAAGCCTGACCCTCACCCGTCCCCTAATCCTAACCCGTACGCGAAGACTAACCCGCGCCCTCACACGCACGCTCCCCCTAAAGCTTTGCCGTACCCTCACCTGGACCCTAAACCGTCACCGTCCCCTAACCCTAACCCTAGCCCGAACCCTAACCCTAACCCTTCCCCGAAGCCTGACACTCACCCGTCCCCTAATCCTAACCCGTACGCTAACACTAACTCGCGCCCTCACACGCACCCTCCCCCTAAAGCGTTGCCGTACCCTCACCTGGACCCTAAACCGTCCCCGTCCCCTAACCCTAACCCTAGCCCGAACCCTAACCCTAACCCTTCCCCGAAGCCTGACCCTCACCCGTCCCCTAATCCTAACCCGTACGCGAAGACTAACCCGTGCCCTCACACGCACGCTCCCCCTAAAGCGTTGCCGTACCCTCACCTGGACCCTAAACCATCCCCGTCCCCTAACCCTAACCCTAGCCCGAACCCTAACCCTAACCCTTCCCCGAAGCCTGACCCTCACCCGTCCCCTAATCCTAACCCGTACGCTAACACTAACCCGCGCCCTCACACGCACGCTCCCCCTAAAGCGTTGCCGTACCCTCACCTGGACCCTAAACCGTCCCCGTCCCCTAACCCTATCCCTAGCCCGAACCCTAACCCTAACCCTTCCCCGAAGCCTGACCCTCACCCGTCCCCTAATCCTAACCCGTACGCTAACACTAACCCGCGCCCTCACACGCACGCTCCCCCTAAAGCATTGCCGTACCCTCACCTGGACCCTAAACCGTCCCCGTCCCCTAACCCTAACCCTAGCCCGAACCCTAACCCTAACCCTTCCCCGAAGCCTGACCCTCACCCGTCCCCTAATCCTAACCCGTACGCTAACACTAACCCGCGCCCTCACACGCACGCTCCCCCTAAAGCGTTGCCGTAACCTCACCTGGACCCTAAACCGTCCCCGTCCCCTAACCCTAACCCTAGCCCGAACCCTAACCCTAACCCTTCCCCGAAGCCTGACCCTCACCCGTCCCCTAATCCTAACCCGTACGCTAACACTAACCCGCGCCCTCACACGCACGCTCCCCCTAAAGCGTTGCCGTACCCTCACCTGGACCCTAAACCATCCCCGTCCCCTAACCCTAACCCTAGCCCGAACCCTAACCCTAACCCTTCCCCGAAGCCTGACCCTCACCCGTCCCCTAATCCTAACCCGTACGCTAACACTAACCCGCGCCCTCACACGCACGCTCCCCCTAAAGCGTTGCCGTACCCTCACCTGGACCCTAAACCGTCCCCGTCCCCTAACCCTAACCCTAGCCCGAACCCTAACCCTAACCCTTCCCCGAAGCCTGACCCTCACCCGTCCCCTAATCCTAACCCGTACGCTAACACTAACCCGCGCCCTCACACGCACGCTCCCCCTAAAGCGTTGCCGTACCCTCACCTGGACCCTAAACCGTCCCCGTCCCCTAACCCTAACCCTAGCCCGAACCCTAACCCTAACCCTTCCCCGAAGCCTGACCCTCACCCGTCCCCTAATCCTAACCCATACGCTAACACTAACCCACGCCCTCACACGCACGCTCCATCTAAATCGTTGCCGTACCCTCACCTGGACCCTAAACCGTCCCCGTCCCCTAACCCTAAACCTAGCCCGAACCCTAACCCTAACCCTTCCCCGAAGCCTGACCCTCACCCGTCCCCTAATCCTAACCCGTACGCTAACACTAACCCGCGCCCTCACACGCACGCTCCCCCTAAAGCGTTGCCGTACCCTCACCTGGACCCTAAACCGTCCCCGTCCCCTAACCCTAACCCTAGCCCGAACCCTAACCCTAACCCTTCCCCGAAGCCTGACCCTCACCCGTCCCCTAATCCTAACCCGTACGCTAACACTAACCCGCGCCCTCACACGCACGCTCCCACTAAAGCGTTGCCGTACCCTCACCTGGACCCTAAACCGTCCCCGTCCCCTAACCCTAACCCTAGCCCGAACCCTAACCCTAACACTTCCCCGAAGCCTGACCCTCACCCGTCCCCTAATCCTAACCCGTACGCTAACACTAACCCGCGCCCTCACACGCACGCTCCCCCTAAAGCGTTGCCGTACCCTCACCTGGTCCCTAAACCGTCCCCGTCCCCTAACCCTAACCCTAGCCCGAACCCTAACCCTAACCCTTCCCCGAAGCCTGACCCTCACCCGTCCCTTAATCCTAACCCGTACGCTAACACTAACCCGCTCCCTCACACGCACGCTCCCCCTAAAGCGTTGCCGTACCCTCACCTGGACCCTAAACCGTCCCCGTCCCCTAACCCTAACCCTAGCCCGAACCCTAACCTTAACCCTTCCCCGAAGCCTGACCCTCACCCGTCCCCTAATCCTAACCCGTACGCTAACACTAACCCGCGCCCTCACACGCACGCTCCCCCTAAAGCGTTGCCGTACCCTCACCTGGACCCTAAACCGTCCCCGTCCTCTAACCCTAACCCAGCCCGAACCCTAACCCTAACCCTTCCCCGAAGCCTGACCCTCACCCGTCCCCTAATCCTAACCCGTACGCTAACACTAACCCGCGCCCTCACACGCACGCTCCCCCTAAAGCGTTGCCGTACCCTCACCTGGACCCTAAACCGTCCCCGTCCCCTAACCCTAACCCTAGCCCGAACCCTAACCCTAACCCTTCCCCGAAGCCTGACCCTCAACCGTCCCCTAATCCTAACCCGTACGCTAACACTAACCCGCGCCCTCACACGCACGCTCCCCCTAAAGCGTTGCCGTACCCTCACCTGGACCCTAAACCGTCCCCGTCCCCTAACCCTAACCCTAGCCCGAACCCTAACCCTAACCCTTCCCCGAAGCCTGACCCTCACCCGTCCCCTAATCCTAACCCGTACGCTAACACTAACCCGCGCCCTCACACGCACGCTCCCTCTAAAGCGTTGCCGTACCCTCACCTGGACCCTAAACCGTCCCCGTCCCCTAACCCTAACCCTAGCCCGAACCCTAACCCTAACCCTTCCCCGAAGCCTGACCCTCACCCGTCCCCTAATCCTAACCCGTACGCAAACACTAAACCGCGCCCTCACACGCACGCTCCCCCTAAAGCGTTGCCGTACCCTCACCTGGACCCTAAACCGTCCCCGTCCCCTAACCCTAACCCTAGCCCGAACCCTAACCCTAACCCTTCCCCGAAGCCTGACCCTCACCCGTCCCCTAATCCTAACCCGTACGCTAACACTAACCCGCGCCCTCACACGCACGCTCCCACTAAAGCGTTGCCGTACCCTCACCTGGACCCTAAACCGTCCCCGTCCCCTAACCCTAACCCTAGCCCGAAACCTAACCCTAACCCTTCCCCGAAGCCTGACCCTCACCCGTCCCCTAATCCTAACCCGTACGCTAACACTAACCCGCGCCCTCACACGCACGCTCCCCCTAAAGCGTTGCTGTACCCTCACCTGGACCATGAACCGTCCCCGTCCCCTAACCCTAATCCTAGCCCGAACCCTAACCCTAACCCTTCCCCGAAGCCTGACCCTCACCCGTCCCCTAATCCTAACCCGTACGATAACACTAACCCGCGCCCTCACTCGCACGCTCACCCTAAAGCGTTGCCGTACCCTCACCTGGACCCTAAACCGTCCCCGTCCCCTAACCCTAACCCTAGCCCGAACCCTAAACCTTCCCCGAAACCTGACCCTCACCCGTCCACTAATCCTAACCCGTACGCTAACACTAACCCGCGCCCTCACACGCACGCTCCCCCTAAAGCGTTGCCGTACCCTCACCTGGACCCTAAACCGTCCCCGTCACCTAACCCTAACCCTAGCCCGAACCCTAACCCTAACCCTTCCCCGAAGCCTGACCCTCACCCGTCCCCTAATCCTAACCCGTACGCTAACACTAACCCGTGCCCTCACACGCACGCTCCCCCTACAGCGTTGCCGTACCCTCACCTGGACCCTAAACCGTCCCCGTCCCCTAACCCTAACCCTAGCCCGAACCCTAACCCTAACCCTTCCCCGAAGCCTGACCCTCACCCGTCCCCTAATCCTAACCCGTACGCTAACACTAACCCGCGCCCTCACACGCACGCTTCCCCTAAAGCGTTGCCGTACCCTCACCTGGACCCTAAACCGTCCCCGTCCCGTAACCCTAACCCTAGCCCGAACCCTAACCCTAAACCTTCCCCGAAGCCTGACCCTCACCCGTCCCCTAATCCTAACACGTACGCTAACACTAACCCGTGCCCTCACACGCACGCTCCCCCTAAAGCGTTGCCGTACCCTCACCTGGACCCTAAACCGTCCTCTAACCCTAACCCTAACCCTAGCCCGAACCCTAACCCTTCCCCGAATCCTGACCCTCACCCGTCCCCTAATCCTAACCCGTACGCGAAGACTAACCCGCGCCCTCACACGCACGCTCCCCCTAAAGCGTTGCCGTACCCTCACCTGGACCCTAAACCGTCCCCGTCCCGTAACCCTAACCCTAGCCCGAACCCTAACCCTAACCCTTCCCCGAAGCCTGACCCTCACCCGTCCCCTAATCCTAACCCGTACGCTAACACTAACCCGCGCCCTCACACGCACGCTCCCCCTAAAGCGTTGCCGTACCCTCACCTGGACCCTAAACCGTCCCCGTCACCTAACCCTAACCCTAGCCCGAACCCTAACCCTAACCCTTCCCCGAAGCCTGACCCTCACCCGTCCCCTAATCCTAACCCGTACGCTAACACTAACCCGTGCCCTCACACGCACGCTCCCCCTACAGCGTTGCCGTACCCTCACCTGGACCCTAAACCGTCCCCGTCCCCTAACCCTAACCCTAGCCCGAACCCTAACCCTAACCCTTCCCCGAAGCCTGACCCTCACCCGTCCCCTAATCCTAACCCGTACGCTAACACTAACCCGCGCCCTCACACGCACGCTTCCCCTAAAGCGTTGCCGTACCCTCACCTGGACCCGAAACCGTCCCCGTCCCGTAACCCTAACCCTAGCCCGAACCCTAACCCTAAACCTTCCCCGAAGCCTGACCCTCACCCGTCCCCTAACCCTAACACGTACGCTAACACTAACCCGTGCCCTCACACGCACGCTCCCCCTAAAGCGTTGCCGTACCCTCACCTGGACCCTAAACTGTCCCCGTCCCCTAACCCTAACCCTAGCCCGAACCCTAACCCTTCCCCGAATCCTGACCCTCACCCGTCCCCTAATCCTAACCCGTACGCGAAGACTAACCCGCGCCCTCACACGCACGCTCCCCCTAAAGCGTTGCCATACCCTCACCTGGACCCTAAACCGTCCCCGTCCCCTAACCCTAACCCTAGCCCGAACCCTAACCCTAACCATTCCCCGAAGCCTGACCCTCACCCGTCCCCTAATCCTAACACGTACGCTAACACTAAACCGCGCCCTCACACGCACGCTCCCCCTAAAGCGTTGCTGTACCCTCATCTGGACCCTAAACCGTCCCCGTCCCCTAACCCTAACCCTAGCCCGAACCCTAACCCTAACCCTTCCCCGAAGCCTGACCCTCACCCTTCCCCTAATCCTAACCCGTACGCGAAGACTAACCCGCGCCCTCACACGCACGCTCCCCCTAAAGCGTTGCCGTACCCTCACCTGGACCCTAAACCATCCCCGTCCCCTAACCCTAACCCTAGCCCGAACCCTAACCCTAACCCTTCCCCGAAACCTGACCCTCACCCGTCCCCTAATCCTAACCCGTACGCTAACACTAACCCGCGCCCTCACACGCACGCTCCCCCTAAAGCGTTGCCGTACCCTCACCTGGACCCTAAACCGTCCCCGTCCCCTAACCCTAACCCTAGCCCGAACCCTAACCCTAACCCTTCCCCGAAGCCTGACCCTCACCCGTCCCCTAATCCTAACCCGTACGCTAACACTAACCCGCGCCCTCACACGCACGCTCCCCCTAAAGCGTTGCCGTACCCTCACCTGGACCCTAAACCGTCCCCATCCCCTAACCCTAACCCTAGCCCGAACCCTAACCCTAACCCTTCCCCGAAGCCTGACCCTCACCCGTCCCCTAATCCTAACCCGTACGCTAACACTAACCCGTGCCCTCACACGCACGCTCCCCCTACAGCGTTGCCGTACCCTCACCTGGACCCTAAACCGTCCCCGTCCCCTAACCCTAACCCTAGCCCGAACCCTAACCCTAACCCTTCCCCGAAGCCTGACCCTCACCCGTCCCCTAATCCTAACCCGTACGGTAACACTAACCCGCGCCCTCACACGCACGCTCCCCCTAAAGCATTGCCGTACCCTCACCTGGACCCTAAACCGTCCCCGTCCCGTAACCCTAACCCTAGCCCGAACCCTAACCCTAAACCTTCCCCGAAGCCTGACCCTCACCCGTCCCCTAATCCTAACACGTACGCTAACACTAACCCGTGCCCTCACACGCACGCTCCCCCTAAAGCGTTGCCGTACCCTCACCTGGACCCTAAACCGTCCTCTAACCCTAACCCTAACCCTAGCCCGAACCCTAACCCTTCCCCGAATCCTGACCCTCACCCGTCCCCTAATCCTAACCCGTACGCGAAGACTAACCCGCGCCCTCACACGCACGCTCCCCCTAAAGCGTTGCCGTACCCTCACCTGGACCCTAAACCGTCCCCGTCCCCTAACCCTAACCCTAGCCCGAACCCTAACCCTAACCCTTCCCCGAAGCCTGACCCTCACCCGTCCCCTAATCCTAACCCGTACGCTAACACTAACCCGCGCCCTCACACGCACGCTCCCCCTAAAGCGTTGCCGTACCCTCACCTGGACCCTAAACCATCCCCGTCCCCTAACCCTAACCCTAGCCCGAACCCTAACCCTAACCCTTCCCCGAAGCCTGACCCTCACCCGTCCCCTAATCCTAACCCGTACGCTAACACTAACCCGCGCCCTCACACGCACGCTCCCCCTAAAGCGTTGCCGTACCCTCACCTGGACCCTAAACCATCCCCGTCCCCTAACCCTAACCCTAGCCCGAACCCTAACCCTAACCCTTCCCCGAAGCCTGACCCTCACCCGTCCCCTAATCCTAACCCGTACGCTAACACTAACCCGCGCCCTCACACGCACGCTCCCCCTAAAGCGTTGCCGTACCCTCACCTGGACCCTAAACCGTCCCCGTCCCCTAACCCTAACCCTAGCCCGAACCCTAACCCTAACCCTTCCCCGAAGCCTGACCCTCACACGTCCCCTAATCCTAACCCGTACGCGAAGACTAACCCGCGCCCTCACACGCACGCTCCCCCTAAAGCGTTGCCGTACCCTCACCTGGACCCTAAACCGTCCCCGTCCCCTAACCCTAACCCTAGCCCGAACCCTAACCCTAACCCTTCCCCGAAGCCTGACCCTCACCCGTCCCCTAATCCTAACCCGTACGCTAACACTAACCCGGGCCCTCACACGCACGCTCCCCCTAAAGCGTTGCCGTACCCTCACCTGGACCCTAAACCGTCCCCGTCCCCTAACCCTAACCCTAGCCCGAACCCTAACCCTAACCCTTCCCCGAAGCCTGACCCTCACCCGTCCCCTAATCCTAACCCGTACGCTAACACTAACCCGCGCCCTCACACACACGCTCCCCCTAAAGCGTTGCCGTACCCTCACCTGGAACCTAAACCGTCCCCGTCCCCTAACCCTAACCCTAGCCCGAACCCTAACCCTAACCCTTCCCCGAAGCCTGACCCTCACCCGTCCCCTAATCCTAACCCGTACGCAAACACTAACCCGCGCCCTCACACGCACGCTCCCCCTAAAGCGTTGCCGTACCCTCACCTGGACCCTAAACCGTCCCCGTCCCCTAACCCTAACCCTAGCCCGAACCCTAACCCTAACCCTTCCCCGAAGCCTGACCCTCACCCGTTCCCTAATCCTAACCCGTACGCTAACACTAACCCGCGCCCTCACACGCATGCTCCCCCTAAAGCGTTGCCGTACCCTCACCTGGACCCTAAACCGTCCCCGTCCCCTAACCTTAACCCTAGCCCGAACCCTAACCCTAACCCTTCCCCGAAGCCTGACCCTCACCCGTCCCCTAATCCTAACCCGTACGCTAACACTAACCCGCGCCCTCACACGCACGCTCCCCCTAAAGCGTTGCCGTACCCTCACCTGGACCCTAAACCATCCCCGTCCCCTAACCCTAACCCTAGCCCGAACCCTAACCCTAACCCTTCCCCGAAGCCTGACCCTCACCCGTCCCCTAATCCTAACCCGTACGCTAACACTAACCCGCGCCCTCACACGCACGCTCCCCCTAAAGCGTTGCCGTACCCTCACCTGGACCCTAAACCGTCCCCGTCCCCTAACCCTAACCCTAGCCCGAACCCTAACCCTAACCCTTCCCCGAAGCCTGACCCTCACACGTCCCCTAATCCTAACCCGTACGCGAAGACTAACCCGCGCCCTCACACGCACGCTCCCCCTAAAGCGTTGCCGTACCCTCACCTGGACCCTAAACCGTCCCCGTCCCCTAACCCTAACCCTAGCCCGAACCCTAACCCTAACCCTTCCCCGAAGCCTGACCCTCACCCGTCCCCTAATCCTAACCCGTACGCTAACACTAACCCGGGCCCTCACACGCACGCTCCCCCTAAAGCGTTGCCGTACCCTCACCTGGACCCTAAACCGTCCCCGTCCCCTAACCCTAACCCTAGCCCGAACCCTAACCCTAACCCTTCCCCGAAGCCTGACCCTCACCCGTCCCCTAATCCTAACCCGTACGCTAACACTAACCCGCGCCCTCACACACACGCTCCCCCTAAAGCGTTGCCGTACCCTCACCTGGAACCTAAACCGTCCCCGTCCCCTAACCCTAACCCTAGCCCGAACCCTAACCCTAACCCTTCCCCGAAGCCTGACCCTCACCCGTCCCCTAATCCTAACCCGTACGCAAACACTAACCCGCGCCCTCACACGCACGCTCCCCCTAAAGCGTTGCCGTACCCTCACCTGGACCCTAAACCGTCCCCGTCCCCTAACCCTAACCCTAGCCCGAACCCTAACCCTAACCCTTCCCCGAAGCCTGACCCTCACCCGTTCCCTAATCCTAACCCGTACGCTAACACTAACCCGCGCCCTCACACGCATGCTCCCCCTAAAGCGTTGCCGTACCCTCACCTGGACCCTAAACCGTCCCCGTCCCCTAACCTTAACCCTAGCCTGAACCCTAACCCTAACCCTTCCCCGAAGCCTGACCCTCACCCGTCCCCTAATCCTAACCCGTACGCGAAGACTAACCCACGCCCTCACACGCACGCTCCCCCTAAAGCGTTGCCGTACCCTCACCTGGACCCTAAACCGTCCCCGTCCCCTAACCCTAACCCTAGCCCGAACCCTAACCCTAACCCTTCCCCGAAGCCTGACCCTCACCCGTCCCCTAATCCTAACCCGTACGCTAACACTAACCCACGCCCTCACACGCACGCTCCCCCTAAAGCGTTGCCGTACCCTCACCTGGACCCTAAACCGTCCCCGTCCCCTAACCCTAACCCTAGCCCGAACCCTAACCCTAACCCTTCCCCGAAGCCTGACCCTCACCCGTCCCCTAATCCTAACCCGTACGCTAACACTAACCCACGCCCTCACACGCACGCTCCCCCTAAAGCGTTGCCGTACCCTCACCTGGACCCTAAACCGTCCCCGTCCCCTAACCCTAACCCTAGCCCGAACCCTAACCCTAACCCTTCCCCGAAGCCTGACCCTCACCCGTCCCCTAAATCTAACCCGTACGCTAACACTAACCCGTGCCCTCACACGCACGCTCCCCCTACAGCGTTGCCGTACCCTCACCTGGACCCTAAACCGTCCCCGTCCCCTAACCCTAACCCTAGCCCGAACCCTAACCCTAACACTTCCCCGAAGCCTGACCCTCACCCGTCCCCTAATCCTAACCCGTACGCTAACACTAACCCGCGCCCTCACACGCACGCTCCCCCTAAAGCGTTGCCGTACCCTCACCTGGACCCTAAACCGTCCCCGTCCCCTAACCCTAACCCTAGCCCGAACCCTAACCCTAACCCTTCCCCGAAGCCTGACCCTCACCCGTCCCCTAATCCTAACCCGTACGCTAACACTAACCCGCGCCCTCACACGCACGCTCCCCCTAAAGCGTTGCCGTACCCTCACCTGGACCCTAAACCGTCCCCGTCCCCTAACCCTAACCCTAGCCCGAACCCTAACTCTAACCCTTCCCCGAAGCCTGACCCTCACCCGTCCCCTAAACCTAACCCGTACGCTAACACTAACCCGTGCCCTCACACGCACGCTCCCCCTACAGCGTTGCCGTACCCTCACCTGGACCCTAAACCGTCCCCGTCCCCTAACCCTAACCCTAGCCCGAACCCTAACCCTAACCCTTCCCCGAAGCCTGACCCTCACCCGTCCCCTAATCCTAACCCGTACGGTAACACTAACCCGCGCCCTCACACGCACGCTCCCCCTAAAGCGTTGCCGTACCCTCACCTGGACCCTAAACCGTCCCCGTCCCGTAACCCTAACCCTAGCCCGAACCCTAACCCTAAACCTTCCCCGAAGCCTGACCCTCACCCGTCCCCTAATCCTAACCCGTACGCGAAGACTAACCCGCGCCCTCACACGCACGCTCCCCCTAAAGCGTTGCCGTACCCTCACCTGGACCCTAAACCGTCCCCGTCCCCTAACCCTAACCCTAGCCCGAACCCTAACCCTAACCCTTCCCCGAAGCCTGACCCTCACCCGTCCCCTAATCCTAACCCGTACGCTAACACTAACCCGCGCCCTCACACGCACGCTCCCCCTAAAGCGTTGCCGTACCCTCACCTGGACCCTAAACCGTCCCCGTCCCCTAACCCTAACCCTAGCCCGAACCCTAACCCTAACCCTTCCCCGAAGCCTGACCCTCACCCGTCCCCTAATCCTAACCCGTACGCGAAGACTAACCCGCGCCCTCACACGCACGCACCCCCTAAAGCGTTGCCGTACCCTCACCTGGACCCTAAACCGTCCCCGTCCCCTAACCCTAACCCTAGCCCGAACCCTAACCCTAACCCTTCCCCGAAGCCTGACCCTCACCCGTCCCCTAATCCTAACCCGTACGCTAACACTAACCCGCGCCCTCACACGCACGCTCCCCCTAAAGCGTTGCCGTACCTTCACCTGGACCCTAAACCGTCCCCGTCCCCTAACCCTAACCCTAGCCCAAACCCTAACCCTAACCCTTCCCCGAAGCCTGACCCTCACCCGTCCCCTAATCCTAACCCGTACGCGAAGACTAACCCGCGCCCTCACACGCACGCTCCCCCTAAAGCGTTGCCGTACCCTCACCTGGACCCTAAACCGTCCCCGTCCCCTAACCCTAACCCTAGCCCGAACCCTAACCCTAACCCTTCCCCGAAGCCTGACCCTCACCCGTCCCCTAATCCTAACCCGTACGCGAACACTAACCCGCGCCCTCACACGCACGCTCCCCCTAAAGCGTTGCCGTACCCTCACCTGGACCCTAAACCGTCCCCGTCCCCTAACCCTAACCCTAGCCCGAACCCTAACCCTAACCCTTCCCCGAAGCCTGACCCTCACCCGTCCCCTAATCCTAACCCGTACGCTAACACTAACCCGCGCCCTCACACGCACGCTCCCCCTAAAGCGTTGCCGTACCCTCACCTGGACCCTAAACCGTCCCCGTCCCCTAACCCTAACCCTAGCCCGAACCCTAACCCTAACCCTTCCCCGAAGCCTGACCCTCACCCGTCCCCTAATCCTAACCCGTACGCTAACACTAACCCGCGCCCTCACACGCACGCTCCCCCTAAAGCGTTGCCGTACCCTCACCTGGACCCTAAACCGTCCCTGTCCCCTAACCCTAACCCTAGCCCGAACCCTAACCCTAACCCTTCCCCGAAGCCTGACCCTCACCCGTCCCCTAATCCTAACCCGTACGCAAACAGTAACCCGCGCCCTCACACGCACGCTCCCCCTAAAGCGTTGCCGTACCCTCACCTGGACCCTAAACCGTCCCCATCCCCTAACCCTAACCCTAGCCCGAACCCTAACCCTAACCCTTCCCCGAAGCCTGACCCTCACCCGTCCCCTAATCCTAACCCGTACGCTAACACTAACCCGCGCCCTCACACGCACGCTCCCCCTAAAGCGTTGCCGTACCCTCACCTGGACCCTAAACCGTCCCCGTCCCCTAACCCTAACCCTAGCCCGAACCCTAACCCTAACCCTTCCCCGAAGCCTGACCCTCACCCGTCCCCTAATCCTAACCCGTACGCGAAGACTAACCTGCGCCCTCACACGCACGCTCCCCCTAAAGCGTTGCCGTACCCTCACCTCGACCCTAAACCGTCCCCGTCCCCTAACCCTAACCCTAGCCCGAACCCTAACCCTAATCCTTCCCCGAAGCCTGACCCTCACCCGTCCCCTAATCCTAACCCGTACGCTAACACTAAACCGCGCCCTCACACGCATGCTCCCCCTAAAGCGTTGCCGTACCCTCACCTGGACCCTAAACCGTCCCCGTCCCCTAACCCTAACCCTAGCCCAAACCCTAACCCTAACCCTTCCCCGAAGCCTGACCCTCACCCGTCCCCTAATCCTAACCCGTACGCGAAGACTAACCCGCGCCCTCACACGCACGCTCCCCCTAAAGCGTTGCCGTACCCTCACCTGGACCCTAAACCGTCCCCGTCCCCTAACCCTAACCCTAGCCCGAACCCTAACCCTAACCCTTCCCCGAAGCCTGACCCTCACCCGTCCCCTAATCCTAACCCGTACGCTAACACTAACCCGCGCCCTCACACGCACGCTCCCCCTAAAGCGTTGCCGTACCCTCACCTGGACCCTAAACCGTCCCCGTCCCCTAACCCTAACCCTAGCCCGAACCCTAACCCTAACTCTTCCCCGAAGCCTGACCCTCACCCGTCCCCTAATCCTAACCCGTACGCTAACACTAACCCGCGCCCTCACACGCACGCTCACCCTAAAGCGTTGCCGTACCCTCACCTGGACCCTAAACCGTCCCCGTCCCCAACCCTAACCCTAGCCCGAACCCTAACCCTAACCCTTCCCCGAAGCCTGACCCTCACCCGTCCCCTAATCCTAAACTGTACGTTAACTCTAACCCGCGCCCTCACACGCACGCTCCCCCTAAAGCGTTGCCGAACCCTCACCTGGACCGTAAACCGTCCCCGTCCCCTAACCCTAACCCTAGCCCGAACCCTAACCCTAACCCTTCCCCGAAGCCTGACCCTCACCCGTCCCCTAATCCTAACCCATACGCTAACACTAACCCGCGCCCTCACACGCACGGTCCCCCTAAAGCGTTGCCGTACCCTCACATGGACCCTAAACCGTCCCCGTCCCCTTACCCTAACCCTAGCCCGAACCCTAACCCTAACCCTTCCCCGAAGCCTGACCCTCACCCGTCCCCTAATCCTAACCCGTACGCTAACACTAACCCACGCCCTCACACGCACGCTCCCCCTAAAGCGTTGCCGTACCCTCACCTGGACCCTAAACCGTCCCCGTCCCCTAACCCTAACCCTAGCCCGAACCCTAACCCTAACCCTTCCCCGAAGCCTGACCCTCACCCGTCCCCTAATCCTAACCCGTACGCTAACACTAACCCGCGCCCTCACACGCACGCTCCCCCTAAAGCGTTGCCGTACCCTCACCTGGACCCTAAACCGTCCCCGTCCCCTAACCCTAACCCTAGCCCGAACCCTAACCCTAACCCTTCCCCGAAGCCGGACCCTCACCCGTCCCCTAATCCTAACCCGTACGCTAACACTAACCCGCGCCCTCACACGCACGCTCCCCCTAAAGCGTTGCCGTACCCTCACCTGGACCCTAAACCGTCCCCGTCCCCTAACCCTAACCCTAGCCCGAACCCTAACCCTAACCCTTCCCCGAAGCCTGACCCTCACCCGTCCCCTAATCCTAACCCGTACGCGAAGACTAACCCGCGCCCTCACACGCACGCTCCCCCTAAAGCGTTGCCGTACCCTCACCTGGACCCTAAACCGTCCCCGTCCCCTAACCCTAACCCTAGCCCGAACCCTAACCCTAACCCTTCCCCGAAGCCTGACCCTCACCCGTCCCCTAATCCTAACCCGTACGCTAACACTAACCCGCGCCCTCACACGCACGCTCCCCCTAAAGCGTTGCCGTACCTTCACCTGGACCCTAAACCGTCCCTGTCCCCTAACCCTAACCCTAGCCCAAACCCTAACCCTAACCCTTCCCCGAAGCCTGACCCTCACCCGTCCCCTAATCCTAACCCGTACGCGAAGACTAACCCGCGCCCTCACACGCACGCTCCCCCTAAAGCGTTGCCGTACCCTCACCTGGACCCTAAACCGTCCCCGTCCCCTAACCCTAACCCTAGCCCGAACCCTAACCCTAACCCTTCCCCGAAGCCTGACCCTCACCCGTCCCCTAATCCTAACCCGTACGCGAACACTAACCCGCGCCCTCACACGCACGCTCCCCCTAAAGCGTTGCCGTACCCTCACCTGGACCCTAAACCGTCCCCGTCCCCTAACCCTAACCCTAGCCCGAACCCTAACCCTAACCCTTCCCCGAAGCCTGACCCTCACCCGTCCCCTAATCCTAACCCGTACACTAACACTACCCCGCGCCCTCACACGCACGCTCCCCCTAAAGCGTTGCCGTACCCTCACCTGGACCCTAAACCGTCCCGTCCCCTAATCCTAACCCTAGCCCGAACCCTAACCCTAACCCTTCCCCGAAGCCTGACCCTCACCCGTCCCCTAATCCTAACCCGTACGCTAACACTAACCCGCGCCCTCACACGCACGCTCCACCTAAAACGTTGCCGTACCCTCACCTGGACCCTAAACCGTCCACGTCCCCTAACCCTAACCCTAGCCCGAACCCTAACCCTAACCCTTCCCCGAAGCCTGACCCTCACCCATCCACTAATCCTAACCCGTACACTAACACTAACCCGCGCCCTCACACGCACGCTCCCCCTAAAGCGTTGCCGTACCCTCACCTGGACCCTAAACCGTCCCCGTCCCTTAACCCTAACCCTAGCCCGAACCCTAACCCTAACCCTTCCCCGAAGCCTGACCCTCACCCGTCCCCTAATCCTAACCCGTATGCTAACACTAACCCGCGCCCTCACACGCACGCTCCCCCTAAAGCGTTGCTGTACCCTCACCTGGACCCTAAACCGTCCCCGTCCCGTAACCCTAACCCTAGCCCGAACCCTAACCCTAACACTTCCCCGAAGCCTGACCCTCACCCGTCCCCTAATCCTAACCCGTACGCTAACACTAACCCGCGCCCTCACACGCACGCTCCCCCTAAAGCGTTGCCGTACCCTCACCTGGACCCTAAACCATCCCCGTCCCCTAACCCTAACCCTAGCCCGAACCCTAACCCTAACCCTTCCCCGAAGCCTGACCCTCACCCGTCCCGTAATCCTCACCCGTACGCTAACACTAACCCGCGCCCTCACACGCACGCTCCCCCTAAAGCGTTGCCGTACCCTCACCTGGACCCGAAACCGTCCCCGTCCCCTAACCCTAACCCTAGCCCGAACCCTAACCCTAACCCTTCCCCGAAGCCTGACCCTCACCCGTCCCCTAATCCTAACCCATACGCTAACACTAACCCGCGCCCTCACATGCACGCTCCCCCTAAAGCGTTTCCGTACCCTCACCTGGACCCTAAACCGTCCCCGTCCCCTAACCCTAACTCTAGCCCGAACCGTAACCCTAACCCTTCCCCGAAGCCTGACCCTCTCCCGTCCCCTAATCCTAACCCGTACGCTGACACTAACCCGCGCCCTCACACGCACGCTCCTCCTAAAGCGTTGCCGTACCCTCACCTGGACCCTAAACCGTCCCCGTCGTAACCCTAACCCTAGCCCGAACCCTAACCCTAACCCTTCCCCGAAGCCTGACCCTCACCCGTCCCCTAATCCTAACCCGTACGCTAACACTAACCCGCGCCCTCACACGCACGCTCCCCCTAAAGCGTTGCCGTACCCTCACCTGGACCCTAAACCGTCCCCGTCCCCTAACCCTAACCCTAGCCCGAACCCTAACCCTAACCCTTCCCCGAAGCCTGACCCTCACCCGTCCCCTAATCCTAACCCATACCCTAACACTAACCCACGCCCTCACACGCACGATCCCCCTAAAGCGTTGCCGTACCCTCACCTGGACCCTAAACCGTCCCCGTCCCCTAACCCTAACCCTAGCCCGAACCCGAACCCTAACCCTTCCCCGAAGCCTGACCCTCACCCGTCCCCTAATCCTAACCCGTACGCTAACACTAACCCGCGCCCTCACACGCACGCTCCCCCTAAAGCGTTGCCGTACCCTCACCTGGACCCGAAACCGTCCCCGTCCCCTAACCCTAACCCTAGCCCGAACCCTAACCGTAACCCTTCCCCGAAGCCTAACCCTCACCCGTCCCCTAATCATAACCCATACCCTTACACTAACCCGCGCCCTCACACGCACGCTCCCCCTAAAGCGTTGCCGTACCCTCACCTGGACCCTAAACCGTCCCCGTCCCCTAACCCTAACCCTAGCCCGAACCCTAACCCTAACCCTTCCCCGAAGCCTGACCCTCACCCGTCCCCTAATCCTAACCCGTACGCTAACACTAACCCGCACCCTCACACGCACGCTCCCCCTAAAGCGTTGCCGTACCCTTACCTGGACCCTAAACCGTCCCCGTCCCCGTCCCCTAACCCTAACCCTAGCCCGAACCCTAACCGTAACCCTTCCCCGAAGCCTGACCCTCACCCGTCCCCTAATCCTAACCCGTACGCTAACATTAACCCGTGCCCTCACACGCACGCTCCCCCTAAAGCGTTGCCGTACCCTCACCTGGACCCGAAACCGTCCCCGTCCCCTAACCCTAACCCTAGCCCGAACCCTAACCCTAACCCTTCCCCGAAGCCTGACACTCACCCGTCCCCTAATCCTAACCCGTACGCTAACACTAACCCGCGCCCTCACACGCACGCTCCCCCTTAAGCGTTGCTGTACCCTCACCTGGACCCTAAACCGTCCCCGTCCCCTAACCCTAACCCTAGCCCGAACCCTAACCCTAACCCTTCCCCGAAGCCTGACCCTCACCCGTCCCCTAATCCTAACCCGTACGCTAACACTAACCCTCGCCCTGACACGCACGCTCCCCGTAAAGCGTTGCCGTACCCTCACCTGGACCCTAAACCGTCCCCGTCCCCTAACCCTAACCCTAGCCCGAACCCTGACCCTAACCCTTCCCCGAAGCCTGACCCTCACCCGTCCCCTAATCCTAACCCATACCCTAACACTAACCCGCACCCTCACACGCACGCTCCCCCTAAAGCGTTGCCGTACCCTCACCTGGACCCTAAACCGTCCCCGTCCCCTAACCCTAACCCTAGCCCGAACCCTAACCCTAACCCTTCCCCGAAGCCTGACCCTCACCCGTCCCCTAATCCTAAGCCGTACGCTAACACTAACGCGCGTCCTCACATGCACGCTCCCCCTAAAGCGTTGCCATACCCTCACCTGGACCCTAAACCGTCCCCGTCCCCTAACCCTAACCCTAGCCCGAACCCTAACCCTAACCCTTCCCCAAAGCCTGACCCTCACCCGTCCCCTAATCCTAACCCGTACGCTGACACTAACCCGCGCCCTCACACGCACGCTCCCCCTAAAGCGTTGCCGTACCCTCACCTGTACCCTAAACCGTCCCCGTCCCCTAACCCTAACCCTAGCCCGAACCCTAACCCTAACCCTTCCCCGAAGCCTGACCCTCACCCGTCCCCTAATCCTAACCCGTACGCTGACACTAACCCGCGCCCTCACACGCACGCTGCCCCTAAAGCGTTGCCGTACCCTCACCTGGACCCTAAACCGTCCCCGTCACCTAACCCTAACCCTAGCCCGAACCCTAACCCTAAACCTTCCCCGAAGCCTGACCCTCACCCGTCCCCTAATCCTAACCCGTACGCTAACACTAACCCGCGCCCTCACACGCACGCTCCCCCTGAAGCGTTGCTGTACCCTCACCTGGACCCTAAACCGTCCCCATCCCCTAACCCTAACCCTAGCCCGAACCCTAACCCTAACCCTTCCCCGAAGCCTGACCCTCACCCGTCCCCTAATCCTAACCCGTACGCTAACACTAACCCGCGCCCTCACACGCACGCTCCCCCTAAAGCGTTGCCGTACCCTCACCTGGACCCTAAACCATCCCCGTCCCCTAACCCTAACCCTAGCCCGAACCCTAACCCTAACCCTTCCCCGAAGCCTGACCCTCACCCGTCCCGTAATCCTCACCCGTACGCTAACACTAACCCGCGCCCTCACACGCACGCTCCCCCTAAAGCGTTGCCGTACCCTCACCTGGACCCGAAACCGTCCCCGTCCCCTAACCCTAACCCTAGCCCGAACCCTAACCCTAACCCTTCCTCGAAGCCTGACCCTCACCCGTCCCCTAATCCTAACCCGTACGCTGACACTAACCCGCGCCCTCACACGCACGCTCCCCCTAAAGCGTTGCCGTTCCCTCACCTGGACACTAAACCGTCCCCGTCCCCTAACTCTAACCCTAGCCCGAACCCTAACCCTAACCCTTCCCCGAAGCCTGACCCTCACCCGTCCCCTAATCCTAACCCGTACGCTAACACTAACCCGCGCCCTCACACGCACGCTCCCCCTAAAGCGTTGCCGTACCCTCACCTGGACCCTAAACCGTCCCCGTCCCCTAACTCTAACCTTAGCCCGAACCCTAACCCTAACCCTTCCCCGAAGCCTGACCCTCACCCGTCCCCTAATCCTAACCCATACCCTAACACTAACCCGCGCCCTCACACGCACGCTCCCCCTAAAGCGTTGCCGTACCCTCACCTGGACCCTAAACCGTCCCCGTCCCCTAACCCTAACCCTAGCCCGAACCCTAACCCTAACCCTTCCCCGAAGCCTGACCCTCACCCGTACCCTAATCCTAACCCGTACGCTAACACTAACCCGCGCCCTCACACGCACGCTCCCCCTAAAGCGTTGCCGTACCCTCACCTGGACCCGAAACCGTCCCCGTCCCCTAACCCTAACCCTAGCCCGAACCCTAACCCTAACCCTTCCCCGAAGCCTAACCCTCACCGTCCCCTAATCCTAACCCGTACCCTAACACTAACCCGCGCCCTCACACGCACGCTCCCCCTAAAGCGTTGCCGTACCCTCACCTGGACCCTAAATCGTCCCCGTCCCCTAACCCTAACCCTAGCCCGAACCCTAACCCTAACCCTTCCCCGAAGCCTGACCCTCACCCGTCCCCTAATCCTAACCCGTACACTAACACTAACCCGCGCCCTCACACGCACGCTCCCCCTAAAGCGTTGCCGTACCCTCACCTGGACCCTAAACCGTCCCAGTCCCCTAACCCTAACCCTAGCCCGAACCCTAACCCTAACCCTTCCCCGAAACCTGACCCTCACCCGTCCCCTAATCCTAACCCGTACGCTAACACTACCCCGCGCCCTCACACGCACGCTCCCCCTAAAGCGTTGCCGTACCCTCACCTGGACCCTAAACCGTCCCCGTCCCCTAACCCTAACCCTAGCCCGAACCCTAACCCTAACCCTTCCCCGAAGCCTCACCCTCACCCGTCCCCTAATCCTAACCCATACCCTAACACTAACCAAAGCCCTCACACGCACGCTCCCCCTAAAGCGTTGCCGTACCCTCACCTGGACCCTAAACCGTCCCCGTCCCCTAACCCTAACCCTAGCCCGAACCCTAACCCTAACCCTTCCCCGAAGCCTGACCCTCACCCGTACCCTAATCCTATCCCGTACGCTAACACTAACCCGCGCCCTCACACGCACGCTCCCCCTAAAGCGTTGCCGTACCCTCACCTGGACCCGAAACCGTCCCCGTCCCCTAACCCTAACCCTAGCCCGAACCCTAACCCTAACCCTTCCCCGAAGCCTAACCCTCACCCGTCCCCTAATCCTAACCCATACCCTAACACTAACCCGCGCCCTCACACGCACGCTCCCCCTAAAGCGTTGCCGTACCCTCACCTGGACCCTAAACCGTCCCCGTCCCCTAACCCTAACCCTAGCCCGAACCCTAACCCTAACCCTTCCCCGAAGCCTGACCCTCACCCGTCCCCTAATCCTAACCCGTACACTAACACTAACCCGCGCCCTCACACGCACGCTCCCCCTAAAGCGTTGCCGTACCCTCACCTGGACCCTAAACCGTCCCCGTCCCCTAACCCTAACCCTAGCCCGAACCCTAACCCTAACCCTTCCCCGAAGCCTGACACTCACCCGTCCCCTAATCCTAACCCGTACGCTAACACTAACCCGCGCCCTCACACGCACGCTCCCCCTAAAGCGTTGCTGTACCCTCACCTGGACCCTAAACCGTCCCCGTCCCCTAACCCTAACCCTAGCCCGAACCCTAACCCTAACCCTTCCCCGAAGCCTGACCCTCACCCGTCCCCTAATCCTAACCCGTACGCTAACACTAACCCGCGCCCTCACACGCACGCTCCCCCTAAAGCGTTGCCGTACCCTCACCTGGACCCTAAACCGTCCCCGTCCCCTAACCCTAACCCTAGCCCGAACCCTAACCCTAACCCTTCCCCGAAGCCTGACCCTCACCCGTCCCCTAATCCTAACCCATACCCTAACACTAACCCGCACCCTCACACGCACGCTCCCCCTAAAGCGTTGCCGTACCCTCACCTGGACCCTAAACCGTCCCTGTCCCCTAACCCTAACCCTAGCCCGAACCCTAACCCTAACCCTTCCCCGAAGCCTGACCCTCACCCGTCCCCTAATCCTAAGCCGTACGCTAACACTAACGCGCGCCCTCACATGCACGCTCCCCCTAAAGCGTTGCCATACCCTCACCTGGACCCTAAACCGTCCCCGTCCCCTAACCCTAACCCTAGCCCGAACCCTAACCCTAACCCTTCCCCAAAGCCTGACCCTCACCCGTCCCCTAATCCTAACCCGTACGCTGACACTAACCCGCGCCCTCACACGTACGCTCCCCCTAAAGCGTTGCCGTACCCTCACCTGGACCCTAAACCGTCCCCGTCCCCTAACCCTAACCCTAGCCCGAACCCTAACCCTAACCCTTCCCCGAAGCCTGACCCTCACCCCTCCCCTAATCCTAACCCGTACGCTAACACTAACCCGCGCCCACACACGCACGCTACCCCTAAAGCGTTGCCATACCCTCACCTGGACCCTAAACCGTCCCCGTCCCCTAACCCTAACCCTAGCCCGAACCCTAACCCTAACCCTTCCCCGAAGCCTGACCCTCACCCGTCCCCTAATCCTAAGCCGTACGCTAACACTAACGCGCGCCCTCACATGCACGCTCCCCCTAAAGCGTTGCCATACCCTCACCTGGACCCTAAACCGTCCCCGTCCCCTAACCCTAACCCTAGCCCGAACCCTAACCCTAACCCTTCCCCAAAGCCTGACACTCACCCATCCCCTAATCCTAACCCGTACGCTGACACTAACCCGCGCCCTCACACGCACGCTCCCCCTAAAGCGTTGCCGTACCCTCACCTGTACCCTAAACCATCCCCGTCCCCTAACCCTAACCCTAGCCCGAACCATAACCCTAAACCTTCCCCGAAGCCTGACCCTCACCCGTCCCCTAATCCTAACCCGTACGCTAACACTAACCCGCGCCCTCACACGCACGCTCCCCCTAAAGCGTTGCCGTACCCTCACCTGGACCCTAAACCGTCCCCGTCCCCTAACCCTAACCCTAGCCCGAACCCTAACCCTAACCCTTCCCCGAAGCCTGACCCTCACCCGTCCCCTAATCCTAACCCATACGCTAACACTAACCCGCGCCCTCACACGCACGATCCCCCTAAAGCGTTGCTGTACCCTCACCTGGACCCTAAACCGTCCCCGTCCCCTAACCCTAACCCTAGCCCGAACCCTAACCCTAACCCTTCCCCGAAGCCTGACCCTCACCCGTCCCCTAATCCTAACCCGTACGCTAACACTAACCCGCGCCCTCACACGCACGCTCCCCCTAAAGCGTTGCCGTACCCTCACCTGGAACCTAAACCGTCCCCGTCCCCTAACCCTAACCCTAGCCCGAACCCTAACCCTAACCCTTCCCCGAAGCCTGACCCTCACCCGTCCCCTAATCCTAACCCGTACGCTAACACTAACCCGCGCCCTCACACGCACGCTCCCCCTAAAGCGTTGCCGTACCCTCACCTGGACCCTAAACCGTCCCCGTCCCCTAACCCTAACCCTAGCCCGAACCCTAACCCTAACCCTTCCCCGAAGCCTGACCCTCTCCCGTCCCCTAATCCTAACCCGTACGCTGACACTAACCCGCGCCCTCACACGCACGCTCCCCCTAAAGCATTGCCGTACCCTCACCTGCACCCTAAACCGTCCCCGTCCCCTAACCCTAACCCTAGCCCGAACCCTAACCCTAACCCTTCCCCGAAGCCTGACCCTCACCCGTCCCCTAATCCTAACCCGTACGCTAACACTAACCCGCGCCCTCACACGCACGCTCCCCCTAAAGCGTTGCCGTACCCTCACCTGGACCCTAAACCGTCCCCGTCCCCTAACCCTAACCTTAGCCCGAACCCTAACCCTTACCCTTCCCCGAAGCCTGACCCTCACCCGTCCCCTAATCCTAACCCATACCCTAACACTAACCCGCGCCCTCACACGCACGCTCCCCCTAAAGCGTTGCCGTACCCTCACCTGGACCCTAAACCGTCCCCGTCCCCTAACCCTAACCCTAGCCCGAACCCTAACCCTAACCCTTCCCCGAAGCCTGACCCTCACCCGTACCCTAATCCTAACCCGTACGCTAACACTAACCCGCGCCCTCACACGCACGCTCCCCCTAAAGCGTTGCCGTACCCTCACCTGGACCCGAAACCGTCCCCGTCCCCTAACCCTAACCCTAGCCCGAACCCTAACCCTAACCCTTCCCCGAAGCCTAACCCTCACCGTCCCCTAATCCTAACCCATACCCTAACACTAACCCGCGCCCTCACACGCACGCTCCCCCTAAAGCGTTGCCGTACCCTCACCTGGACCCTAAACCGTCCCCGTCCCCTAACCCTAACCCTAGCCCGAACCCTAACCCTAACCCTTCCCCGAAGCCTGACCCTCACCCGTCCCCTAATCCTAACCCGTACACTAACACTAACCCGCGCCCTCACACGCACGCTCCCCCTAAAGCGTTGCCGTACCCTCACCTGGACCCTAAACCGTCCCCGTCCCCTAACCCTAACCCTAGCCCGAACCCTAACCCTAACCCTTCCCCGAAGCCTGACCCTCACCCGTCCCCTAATCCTAACCCGTACGCTAACACTACCCCGCGCCCTCACACGCACGCTCCCCCTAAAGCGTTGCCGTACCCTCACCTGGACCCTAAACCGTCCCCGTCCCCTAACCCTAACCCTAGCCCGAACCCTAACCCTAACCCTTCCCCGAAGCATGACCCTCACCCGTCCCCTAATCCTAACCCGTTCGCTAACACTAACCCGCGCCCTCACACGCACGCTCCCCCTAAAGCGTTGCCGTACCCTCACCTGGACCCTAAACCGTCCCCGTCCCCTAACCCTAACCCTAGCCCGAACCCTAACCCTAACCCTTCCCCGAAGCCTGACCCTCACCCATCCCCTAATCCTAACCCGTACACTAACACTAACCCGCGCCCTCACACGCACGCTCCCCCTAAAGCGTTGCCGTACCCTCACCTGGACCCTAAACCGTCCCCGTCCCCTAACCCTAACCCTAGCCCGAACCCTAACCCTAACCCTTCCCCGAAGCCTGACCCTCACCCGTCCCCTAATCCTAACCCGTACGCTAACACTACCCCGCGCCCTCACACGCACGCTCCCCCTAAAGCGTTTCCGTACCCTCACCTGGACCCTAAACCGTCCCCGTCCCCTAACCCTAACCCTAACCCGAACCCTAACCCTAACCCTTCCCCGAAACCTGACCCTCACCCGTCCCCTAATCCTAACCCGTACGCTAACACTACCCCGCGCCCTCACACGCACGCTCCCCCTAAAGCGTTGCCGTACCCTCACCTGGACCCTAAACCGTCCCCGTCCCCTAACCCTAACCCTAGCCCGAACCCTAACCCTAACCCTTCCCCGAAGCCTCACCCTCACCCGTCCCCTAATCCTAACCCATACCCTAACACTAACCAAAGCCCTCACACGCACGCTCCCCCTAAAGCGTTGCCGTACCCTCACCTGGACCCTAAACCGTCCCCGTCCCCTAACCCTAACCCTAGCCCGAACCCTAACCCTAACCCTTCCCCGAAGCCTGACCCTCACCCGTACCCTAATCCTATCCCGTACGCTAACACTAACCCGCGCCCTCACACGCACGCTCCCCCTAAAGCGTTGCCGTACCCTCACCTGGACCCGAAACCGTCCCCGTCCCCTAACCCTAACCCTAGCCCGAACCCTAACCCTAACCCTTCCCCGAAGCCTAACCCTCACCCGTCCCCTAATCCTAACCCATACCCTAACACTAACCCGCGCCCTCACACGCACGCTCCCCCTAAAGCGTTGCCGTACCCTCACCTGGACCCTAAACCGTCCCCGTCCCCTAACCCTAACCCTAGCCCGAACCCTAACCCTAACCCTTCCCCGAAGCCTGACCCTCACCCGTCCCCTAATCCTAACCCGTACACTAACACTAACCCGCGCCCTCACACGCACGCTCCCCCTAAAGCGTTGCCGTACCCTCACCTGGACCCTAAACCGTCCCCGTCCCCTAACCCTAACCCTAGCCCGAACCCTAACCCTAACCCTTCCCCGAAGCCTGACACTCACCCGTCCCCTAATCCTAACCCGTACGCTAACACTAACCCGCGCCCTCACACGCACGCTCCCCCTAAAGCGTTGCTGTACCCTCACCTGGACCCTAAACCGTCCCCGTCCCCTAACCCTAACCCTAGCCCGAACCCTAACCCTAACCCTTCCCCGAAGCCTGACCCTCACCCGTCCCCTAATCCTAACCCGTACGCTAACACTAACCCGCGCCCTCACACGCACGCTCCCCCTAAAGCGTTGCCGTACCCTCACCTGGACCCTAAACCGTCCCCGTCCCCTAACCCTAACCCTAGCCCGAACCCTAACCCTAACCCTTCCCCGAAGCCTGACCCTCACCCGTCCCCTAATCCTAACCCATACCCTAACACTAACCCGCACCCTCACACGCACGCTCCCCCTAAAGCGTTGCCGTACCCTCACCTGGACCCTAAACCGTCCCTGTCCCCTAACCCTAACCCTAGCCCGAACCCTAACCCTAACCCTTCCCCGAAGCCTGACCCTCACCCGTCCCCTAATCCTAAGCCGTACGCTAACACTAACGCGCGCCCTCACATGCACGCTCCCCCTAAAGCGTTGCCATACCCTCACCTGGACCCTAAACCGTCCCCGTCCCCTAACCCTAACCCTAGCCCGAACCCTAACCCTAACCCTTCCCCAAAGCCTGACCCTCACCCGTCCCCTAATCCTAACCCGTACGCTGACACTAACCCGCGCCCTCACACGTACGCTCCCCCTAAAGCGTTGCCGTACCCTCACCTGGACCCTAAACCGTCCCCGTCCCCTAACCCTAACCCTAGCCCGAACCCTAACCCTAACCCTTCCCCGAAGCCTGACCCTCACCCCTCCCCTAATCCTAACCCGTACGCTAACACTAACCCGCGCCCACACACGCACGCTACCCCTAAAGCGTTGCCATACCCTCACCTGGACCCTAAACCGTCCCCGTCCCCTAACCCTAACCCTAGCCCGAACCCTAACCCTAACCCTTCCCCGAAGCCTGACCCTCACCCGTCCCCTAATCCTAAGCCGTACGCTAACACTAACGCGCGCCCTCACATGCACGCTCCCCCTAAAGCGTTGCCATACCCTCACCTGGACCCTAAACCGTCCCCGTCCCCTAACCCTAACCCTAGCCCGAACCCTAACCCTAACCCTTCCCCAAAGCCTGACACTCACCCATCCCCTAATCCTAACCCGTACGCTGACACTAACCCGCGCCCTCACACGCACGCTCCCCCTAAAGCGTTGCCGTACCCTCACCTGTACCCTAAACCATCCCCGTCCCCTAACCCTAACCCTAGCCCGAACCATAACCCTAAACCTTCCCCGAAGCCTGACCCTCACCCGTCCCCTAATCCTAACCCGTACGCTAACACTAACCCGCGCCCTCACACGCACGCTCCCCCTAAAGCGTTGCCGTACCCTCACCTGGACCCTAAACCGTCCCCGTCCCCTAACCCTAACCCTAGCCCGAACCCTAACCCTAACCCTTCCCCGAAGCCTGACCCTCACCCGTCCCCTAATCCTAACCCATACGCTAACACTAACCCGCGCCCTCACACGCACGATCCCCCTAAAGCGTTGCTGTACCCTCACCTGGACCCTAAACCGTCCCCGTCCCCTAACCCTAACCCTAGCCCGAACCCTAACCCTAACCCTTCCCCGAAGCCTGACCCTCACCCGTCCCCTAATCCTAACCCGTACGCTAACACTAACCCGCGCCCTCACACGCACGCTCCCCCTAAAGCGTTGCCGTACCCTCACCTGGAACCTAAACCGTCCCCGTCCCCTAACCCTAACCCTAGCCCGAACCCTAACCCTAACCCTTCCCCGAAGCCTGACCCTCACCCGTCCCCTAATCCTAACCCGTACGCTAACACTAACCCGCGCCCTCACACGCACGCTCCCCCTAAAGCGTTGCCGTACCCTCACCTGGACCCTAAACCGTCCCCGTCCCCTAACCCTAACCCTAGCCCGAACCCTAACCCTAACCCTTCCCCGAAGCCTGACCCTCTCCCGTCCCCTAATCCTAACCCGTACGCTGACACTAACCCGCGCCCTCACACGCACGCTCCCCCTAAAGCATTGCCGTACCCTCACCTGCACCCTAAACCGTCCCCGTCCCCTAACCCTAACCCTAGCCCGAACCCTAACCCTAACCCTTCCCCGAAGCCTGACCCTCACCCGTCCCCTAATCCTAACCCGTACGCTAACACTAACCCGCGCCCTCACACGCACGCTCCCCCTAAAGCGTTGCCGTACCCTCACCTGGACCCTAAACCGTCCCCGTCCCCTAACCCTAACCTTAGCCCGAACCCTAACCCTTACCCTTCCCCGAAGCCTGACCCTCACCCGTCCCCTAATCCTAACCCATACCCTAACACTAACCCGCGCCCTCACACGCACGCTCCCCCTAAAGCGTTGCCGTACCCTCACCTGGACCCTAAACCGTCCCCGTCCCCTAACCCTAACCCTAGCCCGAACCCTAACCCTAACCCTTCCCCGAAGCCTGACCCTCACCCGTACCCTAATCCTAACCCGTACGCTAACACTAACCCGCGCCCTCACACGCACGCTCCCCCTAAAGCGTTGCCGTACCCTCACCTGGACCCGAAACCGTCCCCGTCCCCTAACCCTAACCCTAGCCCGAACCCTAACCCTAACCCTTCCCCGAAGCCTAACCCTCACCGTCCCCTAATCCTAACCCATACCCTAACACTAACCCGCGCCCTCACACGCACGCTCCCCCTAAAGCGTTGCCGTACCCTCACCTGGACCCTAAACCGTCCCCGTCCCCTAACCCTAACCCTAGCCCGAACCCTAACCCTAACCCTTCCCCGAAGCCTGACCCTCACCCGTCCCCTAATCCTAACCCGTACACTAACACTAACCCGCGCCCTCACACGCACGCTCCCCCTAAAGCGTTGCCGTACCCTCACCTGGACCCTAAACCGTCCCCGTCCCCTAACCCTAACCCTAGCCCGAACCCTAACCCTAACCCTTCCCCGAAGCCTGACCCTCACCCGTCCCCTAATCCTAACCCGTACGCTAACACTACCCCGCGCCCTCACACGCACGCTCCCCCTAAAGCGTTGCCGTACCCTCACCTGGACCCTAAACCGTCCCCGTCCCCTAACCCTAACCCTAGCCCGAACCCTAACCCTAACCCTTCCCCGAAGCATGACCCTCACCCGTCCCCTAATCCTAACCCGTTCGCTAACACTAACCCGCGCCCTCACACGCACGCTCCCCCTAAAGCGTTGCCGTACCCTCACCTGGACCCTAAACCGTCCCCGTCCCCTAACCCTAACCCTAGCCCGAACCCTAACCCTAACCCTTCCCCGAAGCCTGACCCTCACCCATCCCCTAATCCTAACCCGTACACTAACACTAACCCGCGCCCTCACACGCACGCTCCCCCTAAAGCGTTGCCGTACCCTCACCTGGACCCTAAACCGTCCCCGTCCCCTAACCCTAACCCTAGCCCGAACCCTAACCCTAACCCTTCCCCGAAGCCTGACCCTCACCCGTCCCCTAATCCTAACCCGTACGCTAACACTACCCCGCGCCCTCACACGCACGCTCCCCCTAAAGCGTTTCCGTACCCTCACCTGGACCCTAAACCGTCCCCGTCCCCTAACCCTAACCCTAACCCGAACCCTAACCCTAACCCTTCCCCGAAGCCTGACCCTCACCCGTACCCTAATCCTAACCCGTACGCTAACACTAACCCGCGCCCTCACACGCACGCTCCCCCTAAAGCGTTGCCGTACCCTCACCTGGACCTGAAACCGTCCCCGTCCCCTAACCCTAAACCTAGCCCGAACCCTAACCCTAACCCTTCCCCGAAGCCTAACCCTCACCCGTCCCCTAATCCTAACCCATACCCTAACACTAACCCGCGCCCTCACACGCACGCTCCCCCTAAAGCGTTGCCGTACCCTCACCTGGACCCTAAACCGTCCCCGTCCCCTAACCCTAACCCTAGCCCGAACCCTAACCCTAACCCTTCCCCGAAGCCTGACCCTCACCCGTCCCCTAATCCTAACCCGTACACTAACACTAACCCGCGCCCTCACACGCACGCTCCCCCTAAAGCGTTGCCGTACCCTCACCTGGACCCTAAACCGTCCCCGTCCCCTAACCCTAACCCTAGCCCGAACCCTAACCCTAACCCTTCCCCGAA